>NW_020538040.1:27136333-27170041 GCF_003426905.1 Ctenocephalides felis
AAAAAAATCGGTCAAAAAAAATTCGGTCAAAAAAAATTTGACCCAAAAAATTTTTGGAAAAAAAATTTCACATTTTTACATTTGACAGCGCCATTTTAATTCAAAATTGTGACTGTTTCCCTGGTAGAAAAAATGATTTTAGTACGAAAAATATTCAATTTCATACAAAATCTCGTCAAAATCGTTTTGATGTATTAGGAGAACAGTCACATTTTTACATTTGACAGTGCCATTTTAATTCAAAATTGTGACTGTTTCCCTGGTAGAAAATATGATTTTAGTACGAAAAATATTCAATATTCAGTCCACTGAAACTTTTGTGTTGTGCACGATGTGCAATACAGCCAGGAAAATGTTAGTCAAAGCTAACACAAGATTTTCAGCAAATTCAGATTTTTGTTGCCTTGGTAACCGTTAATATGGTAACCGATAACCGCTAACACCAAATTATCTGTAAAATTGTTTTGGCATAGCAACCGTTGCTATGGTAGCCGTCATAGCACACGACGTGCAATACAGCTAAGAATATGTTAGTCAGATCCGTATCGTTATTCGCATACCCCCCCAAAAAAAAAATTATGCCTCCACTAACCGCAAGCCCTAAAGGGCGACAGAAATGTCACTGAATGAGCCGAGGTGGCGATGCGGGTAACCCCACAAGGGTGTCCCGTACGCGAGAAGCAATGAAAGGAATTTAATTATTAACAGTGCAGACAGTACTGCACAGCGTGCGTTATGAGTTTTAAAAAATATATAACTTGTCATCAGTACAGCACAACGAGAGTTAGAAATGGAAAAAATAACAAAATTTAGTAAAAACTTGTACTTAAACTTTTCAAATAAATTAACATTTATCCTTCAATATTTTATGTCAAAAATCAATCCAACTCGGAGATCGACGACAACTTTGAAATCTGTTGCGATCGCTAGTCGACTAAAAAAAAGTCCAGTCAGATTCTGCTCCTGGCAAAAGTTGAGTTAACACTCAGTACATTGTACTAAGTGCAATGAAACAGCTGCTAGGTCGTTATTTCATAATCGACCTTTCAGTATTTCGAAGCGTGTGCTATATGCATCAATGCCGTATGCATTTATGTTTGGCGCCATCTCGTGCCATGTTCTATAATAACTGGCAGAATGACTGGTATTTCGCCATGTATAGGATTGGTTGTGATGATACTCTAACGAAAGTTGTATTGGACTAGCGGGATAAAAGGACCTAGTTGAAAATGTCAGGGTGCAACATGAAACTTAAAGAAAACAGTTATTAACTTCCCGTAGGGTAAGTTATAGTAATCGCAAAAAAATCGAAAATGAAAATTTTTATATATCTTTACGTTTCAGAGGTTTCTGAACATTTTGGCATACCTTAGAAAAATGGATGTATGTGTGTGTGTGTGTGTGTGTGTGTATGTGTGTGTGTGTGTGTGTGTATGTATGTATGTGTGTGTATGTATGTGCGGATACAAATTTTCGTCGACGATTTCGGGAACACGGGTCAACCGATTTGAATAATTCAAAAAACATTCGATTCGTATTGATAAGGAGACGTGCTGATTAGTTTTTGGCGAAGGCAGGTCTAGCCGTTCCGAAGATACGGGGCAAAAAGTGCCGAAAACGGTAACTCAGTTTTTGAGAGAACGGAGCGTCCGATTTGAATAATTCAAAAAACATTTCACTTGTATTGACAAGGTTAAGAATCGATAAAATTTTCATGAAGGTAGCTCTAGCGGTTTCGGAGATATGGAGGAAAAAGTAAAAAAATGAGCCATTTGGCGGTCAAAAATTAGACATATGCTCATCAAATTATCAGATATTTTATAGAGATTTTAACAATAAGTATACATTTTGTTAACATTCCTATGGGTTCCGTACCAATGCTTATGCGTTAGACAGCGACGCGGCGCTTACGCGCTTTATATTTTGCCCCTATGCAGTTAAAGCAGTACGATTGCTTTGAAAAGAAAGTTCAGATCTTCCACAATATGTCAAAATAAAAAAAAAAAATTTTCAAAAAAAAAACAAAAAAAAAATTAAAAAAAAATTTTTTTTTTTAAATTTTTTTTTTTTAAAAAAGTATTTTTTTGTCTAATTTATAGTTTCTTAAAAATCGTATTTTTTCAAAGTAATTTTTTTTTTAAAATGTCAATCGTTTTTAAAAAAATAATAATTTTTGGTACGGGAAGTTCCAGCAATTTGCCTTAAGGCACGATGCCTTAATTGCCTTAAGACAGAATTCCACTTACAGCTAGTTTGTTTCATAAGTTCAGTACAATGTACCCATACGTTTCTTTAATCAAAATGTAACAATTATATATTTATTAATATTATTTTTGTATCATCATTTGAAATAAATAATTAGGTACGATGCGAATAATTTTTTGTCAAAAAAATTTTGGTCCAAAAAATGTTGTAAAAAAAATTAAAAAAAAAATTTGGGAAAAAAAATTTGGTCAAAAAAATATCGGTCCAAAAAATTTTAGTCAAAAAAATTGGTCCAAAAAGTTTTGGTAAAAAAATTAGTCCAAAAAATTTTGGGAAAAAAATTTTTGGTCAAAAAAATTTAGGTCCAAAAAATTTTGGGAAAAAAATTTTGGAAAAAAAATTTTTGTCCAAAAAATTTTCGTCAAAAAGATTTCGGGAAAAAAAATTTTGGTCAAGAAAAATTTCGGAAAAAAATTTTGGACAAAAAAATTTTGGTCAAAAAAATTTTGGCCCAAAAAATTTCGGTCAAAAAAATTTTGATCAAAAAAATTTTGGTCAAAAAAATTTTCGGAAAAAAATTTTGGTCAACAAATTTTGGTCCAAAAAATTTTGGTCGAAAAAATTTTAGTCTCCAAAATTTTGGGAAAAAAATTTTTGTTCAAAAAAATTTGGTCAAAAAAAAATTTGGTCAAAAAAATTTTGGTCCAAAAAATTTTTGGTCAAAATTTTTGGAAAAAAAATTTTGTTAAAAAAATATTAATTAATATTATTATTGTATCACCTATTATTGACCGATATTGACCAATATTGGACCGATATTGACCAATATTGGGCCGATATTGACCAATATTGGACCGATATTGACCAATATTAGACTGATATTGACCAATATTGGACCGATATTGACCAATATTGCACCGATATTGACCAATATTAGACCGATATTGACCAATATTCGGATAAAAAATTTTGAGAAAAAAATTTTGGTCAAAAAAATTTTGGTCAAAAAAATTTTTGTCAGAAAAATTTTGGTCAAAAAAATTTGTCAGAAAAATTTTGGTCAAAAAAATTTTCGGAAAAAAATTTTTGGACAATTTTTTTTATATTAGACCGTTATTGACCAATATTGGACCGATATTGACCAATATTAGACCGATATTGACCAATATTGGACCGATATTGACCAATATTCGGATAAAAAAATTTGAGAAAAAAATTTTGGTCAAAAAAATTTTTGGTCAAAAAAATTTTTGGCCAAAAAAATTTTTGGTCAAAAAAATTTTGGTCAAAAAAATTTTCGGAAAAAAATTTTTGGTCAAAAAATTTTTGGCTCAAAAAATTTTCAGAAAAAAATTTTTAGACAAAAAAATTTTTGGTCAAAAAAATTTTGGTCAAAAAAATTTTGGGAAAAAAATTTTGGTCAAAAAAATTTTGGCCTAAAAAATTTCGGTCAAAAAAATTTTGATCAAAAAAATTTTGCTCAAAAAAATTTTCGGAAAAAAATTTTTGGAATTTTTTTTTATATTAGACCATTATTGACCTATATTGGACCAATATTGACCAATATTAGATCGATATTGACCAATATTGGACCGATATTGACCAATATTGGACCGATATTGACCAATATTGGACCGATATTGACCAATATTGGACCGATATTGACCAATATTGGACCGATATTGACCAATATTAGACCGATATTGACCAATATTCGGATAAAAAATTTTAAGAAAATAATTTGGTCAAAAAAATTTTGAGAAAAAAATTTTGGTCAAAAAAATTTTTGGTCAAAAAAATTTTTGGCCAAAAAAATTTTTGGTCAAAAAAATTTTGGTCAAAAAAATTTTGGTCAAAAAAAATTTCGGAAAAAATTTTGGTCAAAAAATTTTTTTTTATATTAGACCGATATTGACATATATTAGACCGATATTGACCAATATTGGACCGATATTGACCAATATTAGACCGATATTGACCAATATTGGACCGATATTGACCAATATTGGACCGATATTGACCAATATTGGACCGATATTGACCAATATTGGACCGATATTGAACAATATTGGACCGATGTTGACCAATATTAGACCGATATTGACCAATATTGGACCGATATTGACCAATATTCGGCAAAAAAATTTTGAGAAAAAAATTTTGGTCAAAAAAATTTTGGGAAAAAAATTTTGGTCAACAAATTTTAGTCCAAAAAATTTTGGTCGAAAAAAATTTAGTCCCCAAAATTTTGGAAGAAAAAATTTTGGTCAAAAAAATTTTGGGAAAAAAATTTGGTCAAAAACATTTTGGTCAAAAAATTTTTCGGAAAAAAATTTTTGGTCAAAAAAATTTTGGCCCAAAAAATTTTCAGAAAAAAATTTTTTGACAAAAAAATTTTTTTATATTAGACCGATATTGACCTATATCAGACCGATATTGACCAATATTGGACCGATATTGACTAATATTAGACCGATATTGACCAATATTGGACCGATATTGACCAATATTGGACCGATGTTGACCAATATTGAACCGATATTGACCAATATTCGGAAAAAAGTTTGAGAAAAAAATTTTGGTCAAAAAAATTTTGGGAAAAAAATTTTGGTCAACAAATTTTGGTCCAAAAAATTTTGGTCGA
The DNA here is from genome assembly GCF_003426905.1 of Ctenocephalides felis. Taxonomy (NCBI): domain Eukaryota; kingdom Metazoa; phylum Arthropoda; class Insecta; order Siphonaptera; family Pulicidae; genus Ctenocephalides; species Ctenocephalides felis. The sequence goes on from NW_020538040.1 coordinate 27,141,183, forward strand.
AAAAATTTTGGTCTTCAAAATTTTGGGAAAAAAATTTTTGTTCAAAAAAAATTTGGTCAAAAAAAAATTTGGTCAAAAAAATTTTGGTCCAAAAACTTTTTGGTCAAAATTTTTGGAAAAAAAATTTTGTTAAAAAAATATTAATATTATTATTGTACCACCTATTGATCTATATTAGACCGATATTGACTAATATTGGACCGATATTGACCAATATTAGACCGATATTGATCAATATTGGACCGATATTGACCAATATTGGACCGATATTGACCAATATTGGACCGATGTTGACCAATATTAGACCGATATTGACCAATATTGGACCGATATTGACCAATATTAGACCGATATTGACCAATATTCGGAAAAAAAAATTTGAGAAAAAAATTTTGGTCAAAAAAATTTTGGGAAAAAAAATTTTGGGAAAAAAATTTTGGTCAACAAATTTTGGTCCAAAAAATTTTGGTCGAAAAAATTTTAGTCCCCAAAATTTTGGGAAAAAAAATTTTGTTCAAAAAAAATTTGGTCAAAAAAAAATTTGGTCAAAAAAATTTTGGTCCAAAAAATTTTGGAAGAAAAAATTTTGGTCAAAAAAATTTTGGGAAAAAAATTTTTGGTCAAAATTTTTGGAAAAAAAATTTGTTAAAAAAAAATTAATTAATATTATTATTGTATCACTATTTGAAATAAATAATTAGGTACGGTGCAAATAATTACTTATCATCAATAGCTACGAAGTGTAAGTAAATATTATTGTTATTCATATTGATTTAATTGAAAATTTAATGCAAGCAACGGTGACCATGGCAATGAAAATCACAAAAACATTTTACTGAAAATTCCATGCGAGCAACGGTAACCATGGATTTGTCAAAAAAATTTTGGGCAAAGAAAATTTGGCCAAAAAAAATTTTTGGAAAGAAAATTTGAGTAAAAAATTTTCGGCAAAAAAAATTTGTCAAAAAAATTTTGGTCAATAGCGCAAATCTGAGAATCGAGACACAAATATTTTACAGGACTTATATAAACATCATCAATTAAATTTAAAAACTTGTATTTCGATGTACAACAATATAATATGGATTACCTTTTATAAGTGGTGAAAGGAGATTATTTAAAAGTGAGTAATAGGCGGCGGCTGCTCTTGGCAATTGGACGGTTGTCGCCCAACGGGACACCCTCGCCATGGTAAGGTGTCAGCCACGTGGGGGAGGGGTGAGGGAAATATATTTTTGGGGTTAAATTAATTATTATCAGGGATGAAACCATGAGTTTTGAATACATATTTTATTAATAAATATTCAATACAAGTTATACATTAATAAAAGTAATAAATAGGTAAGACAAATAATATAAATCCCGAACCATAAAACTATTACAATAAATAAGTAATATGCAGTAAAATTATGTGGCAACATAGATGTTTTATGTAAATATGTGAATAAAATTTCACAAATTTACAAAATTTACATCTATTGTGTAAATAACATAACTTATATCATCAATTTCTCATTGATTAAATAAATTCCTTGTTGGCACTAATATTCTATTACAACTTTATAAAACATATTGCAACAAACATACTAATATAAATTAAAAACAATTTTGTCATTTATAAGATTATGTGCTTAATTTCGCATTGTAGCCTAGGCGCCAACATTGAGTTTAGGAAACATTGAAGACATTACATTACTGCGCCATGCAATTCTTACTATATATTATTAAAGTTCAATGTGCATTTTCGATGGAATTTACGTTTATGTAAAAAAGAAAATTGAATGTAGGCATACTAACTCAATTTCTTTGAATTTTTATTTAAAATAAGGTACACACTATGCATAACGAAATAATGTAATATGGTTTACAATAAACATGACATAATATTAATATCGGCATCCTAATATATCAACAGTGCGATTGAAATACTGCTTAAATTTATATTAGTGAGATACATTACTTATCATAAGACATACATATATTTATAGAAGATAAAAGCAAATTTGACTTAACATTAATTACTTATAGTTTACATCAGTGGGCTGTAATTTCCAGAAAGCACCTTTAGAGTCTACAATAACATATTTCTTTTTGCTTGGGACATATTTTGTTGAATATTTCATTCGATTTTTATGGTGCCATTCAAGATTTTTAGTGTAATATAGGCAATCGTGGTCCCTAAAAATATTTTTTAAGTTGTTTGCATAAATGACCATTTTGAAATATTTCTGTTTGTTTCGCAAAATACCCATTAAAAATACCAACACTTTCCATTAAAAATACAAAACAAGGAGCTGATATTGTAGTTTAATAGCACAACCCTACTACTTATTTATATATAATGAATATCATATGTATATATATATATATATATATATATATACATACATATACATATACCTAAATATATATTACATGTTAATAAATAATCATTATTCGCTATATATGCAAACAAATTTTTTGCTTAAACTAAATATTATTTTTGGCAGACTTATTGATGTGGCAAGCCAATTTAAGCCATTGCCAAATATTTTTGATTTAGTTAATTTTTATAATTTAGTCAATTACATGACAAAATCTCGCAATCAGAGGTAAGGAATATGCTTACAATTATTTGCCCTTCAATTAGCATGACAACAAATTTAATTTTAACAATTCTATTATTAAAATTTAATACTTAATTATTTCTAGGTGAATCTGTAATATATAATCAGATACATTGAAACTTTGAAGTAGATCCAATTAACGCAATATTATGATATGACCCACAAAGTACATCGAATTTTTCTATAAAAAAATTAAATGCAATATTAAACTTTTTCATCAAAAGTGTATTTTTACTACGCAAAAAATATTGTTATTTCCTAATTTTTATACGTCTTTAACTTACAACACTAATTTTTCAATATTTTTAAAATATCAAAATGAAGAGTGGCACTTGAATCACAAATACTGCGTTTAACAGAGAAATACTGTTGTATATATTTGGATTTTGTTTGTAAAGTTATAGCAAATAGTAGTGATGTGACCTATAACATAAAAATTAAAATCACTTTTCTCAAAAATGTAGAAAAAGGAAACTGAATAGCATAAAGTTGATCACTCATTTCACTTGTTATTGTTAGTTGTACATATTAAGTACTCGAACTTTGTGGAGATTTTACAGGCGATAAATTTATTACATAATAATTCATTTTATGAACTACATTAAGAAATTTTATAATTGTTAAGCCCAGGATTCCAAAGTAATTTTTTTTCAAGATGTCAACTATAAGAAAACAAAAATGATTATGAAAATATTATAATTACTTAAATCTAGTTTTTGACTTGATCCTACTTTAAAGATATATATGATTACAAATGATTGCTTTTTATTATTGACGAATGTCACCTACGTCTCAGTGCATTGTTTTAAAAACTTTATAAGCTCCACTTGTTTGAGTACCCAATTAATTTGATGCAATCGTAATAGACAAAAAAATAATTTGTATTAAGCTATACAATCTATTATCCTTACAAAACTGCATCATCTATTAATAATTTAATAATTTAACTACGTATATTTTATAGATGTGTATGTATATATATTTATATATATATATATATATATATATATATATATATATATATGTATATAAGTTTGTGGGTTCCACAAACATGCAATAAAGCAGATTTTGCATTTGCATAAATTGAGCGTAAAGTAATGATCTAAATATTGATATAATATTGATAAGATCTGCCTTTGGACGTTTCTGTTTGAGGTACTTCATACACTACATATGTCATACACATGTTAAACAAAGTACGCAATACATAAAATGGTGTATTTGAAACGTGAATATTGGGATTTGAGCTCGCTTATATATCTAACTTTATTATTACAAGTATAATTAACAGATAGATAATTATTTAATGATAATAATATATTATTTTATATTATATATTTTAATACCTATCACCTAACAGACTTAGTAAGTGTATGTTTTTTGTATTTGCCTTAACTTAAAATGGGTTTTGTTTGAATCTGTTATATATCTAGATTAATTGTTAAAATTACAGCTAACACATTATAGAAGTCACATATGAAATCAGTTTGTATGACTGTTGACTTGATATCTTCTCTAGTGCACACATACAGATATTTTTTTGTTTATTTCCATAAAATCTCGTAAACCAACATTACAGTTTATGCTATCGAATGTAATTGCTAATTTTCAAATTAGGCACATTTTGGTGCTTATTACATATTATTATTATTTATTCTAATTTAGCGAAAGAAAATAAGTAATGGTGTTTTGCGAGATCTTTTGTGAGTATAAATATGTTTGTGTGTCATTCGTAAGTTAAAATCTATGCATATGGTACGATCACAAGACCCAATAGGTCACAGAGGTATGTCCAAAATAAAATTTAAAGAGGCATTTTTCTATAATAATATTCTTTTCGCACTTGGAGTTGCCCATAAAAATATACATTACATTTTATAGGCAGAAAATGGAAAGCTCGCTATCAACAGAAATACATAAAATCATTACAATATGTATAGGTAAACAATAATATGAATATTGTCATGATTATTGATATTGCACCAAATATCCATATATATTACTTTATTGTACATCATTTGAGACTGAGTAAATTATATTTGCTTATTGCAACAATTTTAAAATTTCCAAGCATGTTATTATTCACCTATCTACTATATCACAAAAAATAGAAAATGTATATAAGATACAAATTTCAATAACTTAATCTATTCATCAAGTGTAGACTTTGACACTAGCATTTTTTTCTACTCTTGTACGAAGAGCTTAATCAAAATTATTTATAAGCATTCATTGAAATATTTTGTCACTCAAGCAAGTTATTATCTAAATACATTAAACATATATATTTATATATAGAATATTTTTTTTAAGTATAACTTTAATATTAACCCTTATAGATTGCCATATTGAATTAGTTTCAGTAGTATAGTCCATAAGAATGATCAGGGAACCTTTACAACACTGGGCTAACTTATAATTATCCATTCATATGCACAACTACTTTCTATAACACATATCTAAATTATTAAATTCAATTTTAATTGAAATTCCCTAATTGCATTGGATAGTAAAAATAAAATACATATACATAAATAAATATATCCTTACAGATCCTCTGATTGGTCATGAAATGTCTTTGCAAAAAAAATCACAATTTGCCAACATATATGAACATATGAAACATAATTATGTACCTAAAACAGAAAATTTGTATTTCATTGGGCACTTTTAAATAAAGTCTATAAATTATTTCTCTTATTTGGTACATTTTTTTCTCAAAAAAATAACAATTATATTACTATTCATGTAATTAACCATATTAATTAACATCATTAAAATTATATTTGCCATAATTTATAAGGACTTAATACATAATTATTATTTGAAAGTAAAATAAGCGCATAGATAAAATATTAATTTTTTTCCTTATATACCATTAGCAATATTTTTATATGCTATTGCAAATAAGCCATTGTAAATATTCAGGTAATGATTGAAAAATATAACTGTAACATTTAAGATAGATCTTTGAATTGTACTAAACTAATTTAAAATTGGGTATGTATTGTCAGAATTCTTCAGTGTTTTTATCTCTGTTTCTTGATTATTTACTTCAGATAGAATCGAAGAAAAACAAATGACTTTTTATAGGAAAACAATTGTTGACTGAGCTGCAAATTAGATAATTTACATTTCTATTGCTAATATTATGCATTAATCTTATATTAGTAAATAGTATACAAACTACACATTTGTAGATAAATATTTTATTCTTATTTATAAATTAAATTATTTTATATGTAGAAGACATTTTGTTTGGTCCAATTACTTAACCACTGTCACATTCTCAATAATTGTTGATTATGTTCATTAGATTGAAGAAGCTCAGTCAATATACTGATTTGTTCAAAAATAATAACACTTATCATTTTCATTGCTGGTCAGAAAAAAAAACAGAGAAAAAAATACTAAAAATTCAAAATTATTTTGAATTTTTGATTGACCCAATAAATATGCATTATTCGATATGCACACTTGCAATTCAAAAAGATATTTGATTTTTCACTGATCAACCTAATTAGAAAATGGAAAAAATATTGATCATTGTAAAGAATTTCCATGATTTTTACATACTATAAATTAAAAAGCCACTCAATTTTCACAGCACAGTTGAACAATTAATACAGTATTTTCTTACACGTTAATTACTCACACTTGATGGCAGGCAATGCGCTCATGTTGAGATCATTTATAAAAATGGGCACCCATAATAAATTGATATAACTGTGCGGTCAGAAACTCAAAATATTATTTAATATAAATATTTCAGTCTTAAATTATTTGCTATTGGCTAAATAAATACATTACTAACAAAAATTGATATGATATAACTATATATTTCTGACTTCAAATAGTGGTTCAATAATAGACTAGTAAACTTTATTGGAATAATTACGGCATCAGGTACATTATTGCCCAAATAATATCATTATGACCACTACTTCAAGAACAAGTACCTAACTAAAAATAAAACAAAACAGCATCATGGATCAACAAAAAGCGCATTGCCACAGAAATTGCAACACATCCATACATACATCAGAGTAGTAACTAGAATATTCTATGAAATAGAATCTCTTTTAATATATATTTAATACTCATTGTATTTTCTAATATGAAGGATCACATTAAGTAAGACAGTACTTGTTTTTGTAAGGTAATTCTAATAACCAGCAACACCATCTGATGTTTCTGTTTTCATCTTCACAACACACACTCGTGAACACTTAACTACAAATTTAATATTTTCCTTACGAGATCTAAACTTAATAAATATACTAGTTTCATATTACTACACACTACTTTTTTTTCTTTTTTTAAATTTTTTAAATATGCAATATTGAACACCATACAACACAGTTATGTAATTTTTTTGGACAGCATAAAAATCTCTATTATAAATATATAGACTATGAATCTTATAATACACAGCAAAATAATGCATCAAATACAAAGGCAAATAGGTCCTTTGTGCCTTGTTAAAAATATTCAAAAAAGAAACCATACAATAAATCACAAAAAAAATTGTATCAAAAGAAGAAATTATCGTATATTGCTTTCAAGGGGGGAAGGGAGGTCAATATACACTGAAATTCTAAACATACAATTTTTTGTATTCATTGTATGGTTTAATCAAGTTTATACTTATGATATATGTTATTTATAAAAATTACCTAACCCATTTAATTATATTTCTTTTAGACACACACTTAATGGCTTAATGGGTTTACGAAGGGATACTTTTTTCAGAAATTCTTCTCTATTTATTACATACTAATTGTATAAGTTATATTAAAGATTTTTCTTAACTAATTTCAAGTTTAAGGATTAAAAGCACACATATTTTTTGTAATTGAAACAACATTTTTGACTTCAATTTCATAGTTATGACAAATAAACAATAAAAAAAAAAATAATAAAGTTTACTGAACATAAAGTCATGTTATATATCACGAAGTATCAATTCATATTATTTTTGGCTCACGTTTGCTTAAATTTAATGGAATTTGGCACAAAAGCTTAATTGATTTTGGTTAAATATCTGATTTTTTTTGAGAAAATGCTGCTTTTCTAAATCCTTATACTTTTGAAATTTGCTAAGTGGTGTTTTGCTTAACATTATACTAAAACCTAAATTTAATTGATTTTGCTATTATATTGTTTATATTTGATATACACATTAGGACTTGGAGATCACAGGATAATTTCATTTTGGGCATTCTATTTGTGTCTTTATAAACATATGTCGATTACATATATGTAACACACAAATATAAACATGTCATCTAAGAATAAAGTCCAATCCTGAATTTATACCATTATTAACGCATGATGAAATTAAAAAAATCATTATTTGTTCAAGTACATTTGTTTTAAACATTGAGATATTGAAAATTAATAAGGCCATATTTATTTGCACTTGGAAACACTCCTCAAAATTATATATACTAACATGAAAAATCTAATTTGATATTTCACAATTATTGTTAGAGAATAATTGAAATATCCCTCATAAAAAATAAATATTTGGTCATTTTAGTAGGATAATGAATGCTTCTGACAAAAAAAAGCAAAACAAGAAAATAAGTACCAAAAAAAAATATAGACAACATTACTTAATAATATATTGCAAACATTACATCAACAATAGAAACAGTAAAAACATAAAATAAATATCTATATATTCTTATGTTATTAAAAGAAATTCATTAAACAAATTTAATGCTAGTCTTTTTTTTGAATCATGCACCCATCATCCTTTTTGTTAGTTTAGTAACTTGAATTATATGTTTATTCAATAAATTTGTGTTAGGTATTTACCTAATTAAGTTTCATTAACAGTCTTTTAAAGAATTATTAAATGCAAACCAGCTTATGTTTAATACTATGACAAAATGACTAATAAAATGTTCCACATTTTGCAAGGTTCAAAATTAAAAAAATTTATAACTAGACATTGAACTCGATTTATTTGGAGACCGGTATTTAATGACTTCCTAATATTTCAATCACAGATATTAATTTTTTTCAGTTTACATTAAATTTAATCCTTATGCTATTTGAATGTAAAGTAACCATTCATAATTTAACACAAAACAAAAAAGCTTAGTAAATCTCTAATATTTTTATAATTTGTAACATTAACATTAGAAACAATTAACCTCTTACATAGTCACAACTATATTTTTTATCACTTAACTTAAAATCAATTTAATTATACATGCTTTAGAAAGCAATGATTGCATAATAAATAAGATAAACATGAGTAAAATAAAGAAAGATAATCCGATCGATAAGGACATCTTTAATAATCTCAAAGCTCTTTTCCAACTACTTTCAGTTTGAGAATAATGACTAGCATACCAATTGACATTGGCTCTTGTAGCACACCAATGTAAAAAACAAAATGAACAAACAATGATTAATAAATCATGTGTGTTAATAATGGTAAATGGGCTTGTGTATCTGATATAACATACACATGGAATTTTTGATTAATCACTACTAATCAAATACTCATGTATTTAAGTAAATGGACTAGTACTCGTGCTTATTTAGCACATAAGTTGTACCATATAAAAACATTTTGTACAATTTTTCATACACATCTACAAATGAAACACTTTTTCGATTTACATGGGTTCATTTCCCAAAAGATCACCGGGTAAAAATGAATTGAGACTTGATGGTGTGCCTCGTTGTTCAGCAGAGCCATCTAATGAATTGGCCCAGAGAGAGCCTCCTCCTCCACCTCCACTCGGTGGCCAAACAGAACCACCCCAAGTGTCACCGCCTTAGAGAAGAAACAATTTATATGCATAATTCAAGAACAAAAAACACAAATAACACCTATATACAAGTCACATATGCAATATAAACAATTATTAAATGTATGTAAAAAATATATTTTAAAATATATCGATTGTAGTGAAGATATTATTACCATCACAGTTTCTTTTTTTTACTAAAAGTTTAGCTATAAGTAGGATGGTAAAAATGCTTAATTTTTTACATCGTACTAGCGATTTTGATAATACGGTTTCATTGGTTATAAATCCTCAAAGAAATTCTCAGTTTTCTGCGTATACTGGATGGTTATCAAAATTTTACACCCCATTTCTGCGATTTGCTGGGCATAATTATATTTACATCGTATAATGAACAGTTACTAAAATTTTATACTACGTTTTCCTGAATATTATTGAACATGTGTTGAATAAATTTATACCTTACCTTTGTTGAAAATATATATTTTTCGATAGTAATACGTGGTCTTTTACAACAATTTTGATTGCTGTCAATGTAGTTGAACCAACCTTTGGATTCAAAACAAAACCTATCAATATGTTGTTTTGATTCCTTCGTAAAAATCTGCCTACACATAGACATTGAGCAAAAATGAGAAAACTCACTTTGTATACCGTAGAAGTGAAATATTTATACTCCTTGCCTCATATGCGCAGCGTGCATACAGAATTGGAAAAAATGCATATAAAGGGTATGGGCGTGTTTCCATACAGAATTGGCCCCACCCTGGTATTTAAATAATTTTGATACCATTTTATAGGTAATTTTGAGAAAATTCGAAATACCAAATTTCAAATCCGTAGCTCATCATTTGGCCGAGATATCAGTGAAAACATGTGAAAGTGGCCCCTTTTTTCAAACTCACTTTTTGTCGGAAATATGAGAGATATCGAAAAACTGTTAACGTCATTTTGTTAATACTGATCTTGTCTATGTTGTTCATAACGAATAATGTGAAAAAATTATTTGTTAGTGCGTGAAAAGGTAAAAATGATTTTTCATTTTCCATTTTCTACCAGTGCGGCTTGTTTGACTGCTTTTATATTAGCATCATTCGAAAGCCTGTACATTTTTCTTCTATTATTCAAAGTTCATTTAAATCTAAGTGGAACTTTGGGAGAAAAGTTGGAAAAACTTAAGCTAGTACGCGAGCTGCCGGTACTAGAATGCCCATATAAAGTCGCTTTTCAAGAGCGACGAGCAAGCATAAGCTCGTCGTTTTCGCGCGTCTCGACAAATTATGTATATAAGTATGGAAATATTTATTAAAAATCAAAATTTATTTATATCTTGTATATAAGTATATTCATTAGTCATAATAAAAAATCCAACGCGCCGAATAAAACAATAATTATTATTAGTGATTATTTTCATTCGCCGTATAAGTTCTGACTAATATATTTCAATATATGAAAAACTTAAGATTTCATTATTTTTCATATATTAAAAGTGTATTGAAAAATATATCTCTGTGAACAATTTGTTTACACATAGAATTTCACAAATTAAAATTAATGTGGTTTTCCATGGAGAATAGGTAAAATAGCAAATATTATTTTTTGAATTGATATTAGTTTTGCAAAAAATTTATTTTCTTTTCTGTGCACTATTTATAACTTGACTGAAATTGCAATAATTTTACATTTTAGTGGTTATATAAAAAAAAACTGTTGAATATCACTTAAAATTAACTTTACATTTTATAAAACAATCAATTAACATAGAGTTAAGAATTATATTAAGGTCTCATCAACTAGGCCACAGTGCTGTGCTCACAACCCAAAAAACTAACAATGAAAGGAAATACTTTTGTTATGGATTTTGAAAGATTATCGTTTACCTCCCAATAGCAAAGTCATAAGAATCAAGATGATACCTGATTACAATCATTTTCCCCCTACATTAAATATTGTTGTTCAACAATGATTAACGTTACTGGTTTTTGACATAGCGGTGGTGAAACTTTTTAACCCCGAACCTTTATATATTGTTCTAATACTTAAACTGTTGATGCATTTAATAGAATACGAGCTTTAGAATCAATTTTCAAAATATTTCATTCTTAAGAATTTTGTACATTGACATTATTGACATTTTTATAGGTGTGTGTCACAAAGTTAATAATTGTGTTATCAGACAAACCTTCTTCTTTAAACTGTTGACTGTTATAACTCGAAATAAGTTATTCAACAATGTCCCCTTCAATTGATTCCAAATTGAGAATCTTAATTTAAATAACCTAAATAAAACTAATAATAATAAGTTCTTTAAGAGTACAGACTTGCCAAAAAGTTTATTTTCATATTAATATTTTAATGAAGTTAATATTTTGAGTTCCTAATAACACTTGGGACCTGTTTAAAATGTTTTATAAGTATAAATAAAACAACAAATAAAATTACATACTACAATTAAATAATATTCAATAATATTCACCCTATTAAAATAAATTGAAAATAATCTGTCAAAACCATTTGACATTTGAAGTATGAGCCGCAGTCGATTATTTCATTTTAAATTACGCTGGGACAAAATTTTTAACATTAAAAATGTAAAGTTTCTACGCAAATTTGAAGTAATTTCTTACATTTTGCAAAACCTCTGGATTAGTACGAATATTGCAAAATATAGTACAATATGTACCCATTATGTAAGAACATAATATAGTTATGCTATTTAGTAATCTTTGAAAAACTCATAATTACTTTGGTTTTTCATTTTATTTAGAAATTTATAATAAACTAGTAGTGTATGGCATCGTGCCTTAAGGCAAATTGCTAGAACTTGCCGTATAGTAGTGAAAAATTATTTCTATGTTAAAGACAAAATATAGGAACTTATAAATTGTATGACGGCGTTTATATATGTTTACATAAAAAGTAAATAAATAAAACTTGAATCATTCAAGCTTAGTTCTTTCTTAGTTCTCTCAAAAACCGATTTTTTTTTAAACCGCTTATTTATCTCCCTATCTCCGAAACGGCCAAACCGGCGTTTGCCAAAAACTAATCACCATTTCTTCCTATCATTACTAATTAATTGAATGTTTTTTGGATTACCAAATCGGATGCTCCGTTATCTCAAAATCTCGATTTCTATTTTCTGCACTCTTTGCTTCGTATCACCGAAACTGCTAAACCTGTCTTTGCCAGAAACTAATCAGCACATCTCTCTATCAATAGGAATCGAATGAAAGGAATTGAATCATTTAAATCGACCAAACCGTGCTGCCGAAAAGTACACGAAAATTTGTATCCATACATATGCACACACATACATACATCAATTTTTTCTAAGCTATGCCGAAACTTCTGAAACGTGAATATATACAAAAAAAATTCATTTTATATTTTTGGACGATTACAATAACTTACCCTACAGAACGTTAATAATAACACTACAAAATTTATTAATAAATATATAATTTGTTTGCAGTAATTTGTAATAACGCCAAATTAAATGATAAAAAGGAGTACCTTGTTTAGAGGGCGGCTGTGGAGGCCTCCAAGAGCCTTGGGATACCTGGTTAGGTGGTTGAGGAGCTCCATGAGCCAAGGATTGTAGATAGTTATTTACTTCACTATCAGATGGATTCTCAGCAAAAATAGTAGTATTTCCTAACACACAATTGTTTAATGCTGTTTGAGCCTAAAATAAAATTCAAAAGAAAAAAATAAGTAATATGATTTTTATCTATTGAAAATATAATTAGTAGTATAACAAAATTTCTGCAAGATAATATGTTGTAAGCCATTGTAAGCTTTTTTTTTTCAAAACTAAACTAAAAAAAAGTATGTTACAGATTTCCAACTCACACAATTTTAATATGACCAATTTTAAATTTAGCAAGTTAAAATCATAATTATAAAAAAAACTATTTTGCATATTACTTGACCTCACTAATTTTGCATATTACTTGACCTTCTAGAACTTACTCATCTAACCTTGGTATTTAAGTTATTTATGTAATATGCTGAGATATAATTGAAAAATTGGTGATAGTGGCTTTTTTTTTATCTCACTTAATGATCTGGACTATGTTATTTATAACAAATGATGTTAAATAATATATTATTAGTGATTTTTTTTTATTTTGAATTAGCATCATTTAGCCAAAACCAATAGTCCTTTTTATATATATAAATGCTGTGTTTGTGGCTATTTTTTCTTATTATTTCCACACCTTTAAATAATAAAATAATTGAAGTGAATTTATTGCAAATAAACAATAATGCAATCTTACTTTGTTGGCTTCTTCTCTTGAAGAATATTTGGCAAGAGCAATGCCATGATTCAGGTACAAGTGAAAGCTATGTAATGGGCCATGCTGCATACATAGTGTTTTCAAAGTAGATCCATCAATCTAGTTAAAGAAAAATATTTGTCACAAAATTTTCAATAATAAAATTGTTGTAAGTTTGAACAATGTCGTTATCAAAAATTATAGCTTTGAATTATTGTTAGTTGAATATAATAAATAAACTGATTCTTACTTGTGCAGTTAAATTTCTGAGCAATAACCATGTTGATGCCCAGCCAGTTCTATTCCAGCTTTTGTTAGCTAGTCCAGGAGGTGGGCCACGAGATTTGCTCACCGGAGCACCCCATAATTCTGCAGTTGTTGCACTGGGAGCATTTTGTCCAGTTTCGCCAGCAGACCAAGAACTTTTAGAGCCGCCTATTTTGCTTAATGAACTGACCAATAAGAAAAATCAAAATTGAAGAAAATATTGACAGAATTAAAATAATCTCAAATTTAATATTTGAAAGTAAAACATAACAAAGTGAAGAGACTAGATTAGTAATTCCTACCAAACCAAATAAAAAGATTATATGAAATACTGTAGAAGTTCCTTATTCGCGTCCAAAAAAATTGCAACCCAATATTCTTATATTAGCGGCTAAAAATTTCGTTATTCGAGAATTCCAATATGTATCAAACTCAAAATTCTTTGTAAATGCCGTCATTTTGAATCGTCTTCGCCGCTATCGTTGTTTTTGAGAATGTAAACCAATAGAATGAAAGCAACCTCATTTATTACATTCAAATCGAAATGTAATCTACATTCCCACATGCCCAGTCTATTGAAAAAAAAGCTATTCACTTCAATTGGTTCTATAAGCAATAGAAATGTGACATTTAATTTGAAAAATCTTAGTGTACAATTAAAAATAAACTGTGCAATTTCTATATAAGAGGAAAATTGCTTATGTGACTATTGAGTATCGGTTTGTATTAAAGAAGCAAAGGTACATTAAGTTCTTCAAACCATTGCCTCAGCTTCAACATAATCAAAATGTACAAAAACTATAATTAAAAATGATTTTGGTTTTATATATCGCCGAGAACAATTATATGATATGCAATATTGCAAGTATAATAGATCCCATATTAAAATTAGTTGGTAATAAGTTTAGTACCAAATCTAATCTTATATATAAAAATGAAGCTCTCGATAAAATGATCTGCTAAAACTCAAAAACGTCTAAACCGATTTGTACAGTCTTGAAAGATGAGATATTATTTCAAAATCGCATAGAAAATTTACATTTTTAATTTAAAAATTTTTGTAGAAAGCGTGATTTAAATAAAACAATGGACGGTGCCTAATATGTGAAATGTCCAACGTTTTTGAGAGATGATGTTCAATTATGTTTAATAGAATGTTTTATGTGAATATTATTTAATTAAAATTAAATTGTAGTAAGTAGTTTTGTTTGTAGATTTATTTATACACAAAAACATTATTAAACGAGTCTCAAGTGTTACTAGAAACTCAAAATATCAACTTTTTTGAAATGTTAATATGAAAATGCACTTTTTGGCGTTGTAGCACTCTTTTTGCAAATCATATTTTTCTCAAACACGGTGCTCAACATTTTAGTTATAATTTCCCAGAATTTATCGAAGAATAGATAGTAATATATAAAGGTTCATGGTTAAAGGTCCATTTCACATCACTATCCAATAGATAGTAATATATAAAGGTTCATAGTAATATATAAAGGTCCATGGTTAAAAAGGTCCACTACCGATGTGTCAAAAACCAGTAAAGTTAGGCATTGTTTAACAACAATATTTGAAAATAGAGGGAAAAAGATGTGAAAGACATAAAAAAGCACATTTCTTCAATGATGAAGTAGCTGGAAGTTTTACTGAACGTAGTCAGATAATTGTTTGTGTGAAATGTTTTATTTGTTGTGATATAATTATTTTGGTTTTCACAAAGTAGTTTATATTTGCTCACAGTCAAATTGAACCTTTGTGCCTCGCCGTGCTCTACATATATACATTGGGTCAAAGAAGGAATACTTAATTCATTTTCTATCTCTCCTAGTATTATTTACATTTATACATAAAATCCAGAATCCAAAAAAAATCTGAAACACTTGAAACGAAATCAATAAGTCGAAAGACCAAAAAAGACTTGGATTGGATTATACCATGTTTTCTATAGAAAGTGTATAAAACTTCCAGTTTGATTGTATTGACAAAATAGTAGTTTAATGGGGTTTATATGTTTATAATACCTCATTCTATATAGCATTCAAACAACACATCCTTATACACTTGAAGTATTAATATTTTGGATTCTCTAGAAATTGTTTAGAATATACTTTACTTAGCAAAACAACGTTTGGCGGGTTAGCTAGTATTAATATAAAACTTTTATAAATCGACCCTTATTTTAATATATTATTGTGATTAATATAAAGTTTTATATCAATGTTAAATTTGATACTAATAACTAAGTTTAATATGGAATCAGTTATACTTGAGATATTGCATATTACATAATGAATTTCAACAATATTTATTTATCTTTATTTTTTTACTTTCGAACATATCCCCTATAATTCCATATAAAATGCCATCCTAAATTTGCAGATTTATTCATTAGTTGTGAATTATTTTATCATCCGTATTTGCAGATTCTTTATTCAAGGAATTTTTACAGAACGTATCCCCAGAGAATAAGGAGGTTTTACTGTACAATAAACTATAAAATCGTAATATGCCAATACTATTTAAATTCATACCTAGAAAAACTTTGTGTAGTTGATGGATTAAAACTCCAAGTAGAATTACTAAGACTGAGGGGTTGAAGCTCAGGTACTGTGGTGGGTGATGTTTTATTCGATGTGAAAATTTCTGAATCTTTTATAGAAGCAATAGAAAGTGGTGATCGAACAACAGAACCTGGAGTAATACTAGGATCGTCTTCAATGCTTTTTAGTTGATTTCCCTATAAAAATATTCTCATTAGTAATTCATAGTTCATAGTTTATAGCTTAATGTAAGATTAATACTATAAAACCGTTCAATAATACTGAATTTATCACCTTCCAAGGTTTTCCAGGTTCGAATTCAGGCACAAGATCAGTAAATGCAGCTGCTGATTGTGAATTTACAGGCCATTCTTTGCCATCAGTTAAGTCTCCACTTGAATCAGTTGGCCAGCCATCACCAATATTTCTACCAGCTGACCATGTCCTGAAATGGAACAGAAAAGCATGTTCATGAGTTATCAAAATTGAATTATATGCTTTATAAATGCTTATACCCATCATTTTGTAGTCCAAGAGGATTCATATTTGGACTAGGATTCTGAGCTTTAGATGTTCCAGGCGCACGAGAAAAATCACTTCCGTCCACATCCTTATCTAAAGATGGAAGTTTCCACTGATTCAATCTAGATTGTTGACTTGAACCCTTTAAAAATCAATAAAGTAAATGTGTTGTTTTCAGTTTGGAATGATTCAACTTTTCACTTAAGGTTTTAATTTGTTTACAGTAAAAAACAATTAACAATGAACTAAATATTTTAGTATTTTAAATATTCATAAAATATGGATTATATTACAAAAGTTTCTGCACTAAAATTAAAATAAATTATACACCATGATAAACAAATTGAAATCATCACCAAAAAGTGTGTAATACTCACAACTGGTACATCTTTGTTTAGAGACATTTCAGAAAAACTCCCTTGCATGCTTGAAATGGTTTCATGTCCTTTGAAATATTCGGGTGGTCCAGTAGATCCCGGAATATGCCCACCAGCTTGCTGCTTAATATACATTGCTTGTTGTGCTGCTATCTGATTTTGTAAATTCTGAATTTGTTGCTTAGTTTTTGTTATTTGAACAGATACATGAAGGCTATTAGTATTATTTCCACGACCTAAAGTTTGGTGCAATGATTTAATTTGCTGAAGTAGCTGGTTCAATAATAATAATGTTTGTGGTGCCAGAGGCTGGTTAAGTATCTGCTGGTTGAGATAACCAGCTTGTACGGCCATCTGAATTTGCTGAACTAACATGCGCAACTGAAGAGTAGATGGTGATGTCTGACTATAAAAAATAACCTTTTGTTAAGAAGTTTTCATGAAATAAATATTTTATTTATATACTAATACATAACTAGTTGTAAGGTACATTTTACCTTAAGGCAAGTTACATAAACTTTCTGATATGTGTGAATAATCAACTTAATAAAAATTGAGAAACAAATACTTAGGTAAAATGTTTAGAAATAACTTATTATTCATAAAATGAATTTTTTTCTTTCACTGAAAAATAAAACTATTTCCAATCCATGTCTTTCGAACACACTTATAATATCTGTGATTGTTTAACAAATTTCATTTGATCTATTTCATGCTCTAAAAATGTTTTAAGTGTGGACATCAGCACATATGAAATACAGAGTATACATATTGCTCAGGGTAGATTGTAATCAAAATTGATTAAGAGAGTGGTAAAAATATAATCTTTGATAAAGTTTTATAATTCAACGGTTTATCTTAGGTATAAATACACCCACACTCACATATAGATATGTTCCATCTTCAAGACATCTGTCATGAAACATGATTTTGATTAGATTTAAACAAACAATATACTTAAGACAAATTATACAAATCTCAAATTACATGCACACTTAAACATAATTTCACTGTTCTGTATTTTTGCAGTTATATTTTATTTTTATTTTATGGAAAATACAAAATGGCATTATTTTGGGTCATTTTATACATAGAAAGTCAAAATTGAAAGTGAGGTTGTAAAGAAACAGCTTCTTTCGATGAAAATCTTTGTATTAGTAAAAAATCTCAAGCAAATATCTGCATATGTTAATAGATTTAGTACCAGTTTCGGGAAGTCAGATACAACAAAATTTATAAACAACTCTAGTATATATACATATGTTTTGATAAAATGCATCAACTAACCTTCCACTTTGTGAGAATGGCGTTTGATTCACAATTTTCTGTACTAAAGCAGGAGCAATTGCTGACATATTAGAATTTATACCCAGACCAGGGTTAGTATTTGAAGATGCACCTCCCATATTATTGAGAAGATTTGGCCCATTTCCACTCTGGAAATTTAATTTCAAAAATATAATATATTACCATGCTGCATCATGAAGTTTTAGAAATAATGTAGACAACTATAAAAGCAATAATTAAAAGGAGAAAGTAAATTCAGAAAGAATTTATTCTGAGAGAATCACTTTAGGGTTGCTAACATTGGATGTTTGAAATTATGTAAAAAAATTGGAACATGTTATATTAAAAATGTATGTATAATAATTCAACGTATAGAAAACAACAAAATACATTAAATATTAACTAACCGGATTTCCAAGAGGCATGTTAGATTGAGGAAACCTGTTGGGAGGATGATCGAAAGATACATCGTCACGATGACGTCCCCAATTGTCTACGTTGCCCATATTACCTCTGAATTGGCTAAGTAACTCTAAAGCTTCTTCACAATTCATATCACGATTACGTAGTGCATGTTCAACATCTTCTTTCTGTGAGAACAATTTTAATACAATTAGTATAACACAACGAAATACCAAGTGTCAATTTTATAGATAAGTATAAAAGTAACATTTATCATTTAACTCTTTATGTCTTGCTCAATATATAGTAATAAATAAACCAAGTAACAAATAAATTTCGTAAACATTTTGAGTATGTAACCCTAAAATCTAAAACATCAATTACCTTATATCCCATCTCACAAAGTATTCGGAATTGTTTACTATTCCAAACCATTTCCTTAGAGAGTTGTTTAGAGGGTGGATTGGGTTTCCAATCTGAAGGCATATCATTATCAGCCCATCCACTAGGTTTGGGTACTTTGGGACCTCCTCCCCATCCTCCAGGGTTCATACTATTATCACTACCTGTCCAAGACATACCTCCCTTATCATCCCAATTGTGTGGATTTTCATCCCAAGAACCATTTCTGAAAATATTATAAAGTAAATATACAATTTTTTAACTTCCCGAAGGAGAAGTTTATGTTTTCATCAAAAAATCCGACTCGCTAATTTTATGTTTTCTCGACGTTTCAAGCCATTCTGAATCGAATGAGACCAAATTTGGAAAAAGTATGTGTGTGTGTGTGTGAACCGATTTTTTGCCGTAAATCGACGTTTTCTCAAAAACGCCTGGATCGATTTCAAAAATTTAAAAGCCATTCGATGTATCTCAATGAGGACTAGCGTTTCTAAGTTTTGCGCGACGATCGGTCAGGCCGTTTCTTTGTAAATCGCAGAAAAGTGAAACATTTTTCGTCCACGTTTTAGCCCGTAATTATGAATCAATTTTGAAAATTCAAAAACCGTTCGATAGATATTGATTGGGAATCGTGCTGATTAGTTTTTGGTAAAGATCGGCCCAGCCGTTTTCTTGTAATAAAGTTTTTTTAAAAAAAATTTCGACGATTTTCATGATTTTTTTTTTGACGGTAGATACCATGGTCTTGTAGATCATACTAAAATATTACGGCCCTACAAGTCATTTAATTTTGAAAAATCGTCAAAGTTTGCAAAAATTAGTATCGTTTCTTTGACATTTGACAAAATTAAACCTTTGATCGACATTTTCTCAAAAACGCCTGAACCGATTTCATAAATTTAAAAGCCATTAGATGTATCTCAATGAGGACTATAATTTGTCAGTTTTGTGAGACGATCTGCCGAGCCGTTTCTTTGTAATTTGAAAAAAAGTGTTAAACTTTTCGTCCACATTTAAGCTCAAACTACCGAATCGATTTTAAAAAATCAAAAACTGTTCGAAAGATATTAATTGGGAATGATACTGATTAGTTTTAGGTGAAAATCTACCAAGCCGTTTTCTTGTAATTAACTGTTGAAAAAAAAATTTAAGTCGATTTTCATGTAACTTTTTTTGGCGATATATATCATGGTCTTATAGAACTTACTGAAATATCATGGCCTTACGACAAGTAGTTTAATTTTAAAAGTTAATCAGAGATTAAGAAAATGAGTAGTTTTTTTGACGTTTGTTAAAATTAAAATTAGACGATTTTCTTGATATAACGATAGAGTGCTTGGTTTTAATGAACATAGTAAACCATTAAAGTCCTATGGAAACTGGTTCAATTATAAAAACTGGTGATTTTTGAAAATTTGCCATTAGAAAATAATAGAGTCAAAGTGTTCGTTCGTTTTCAATCATATGTAATAAATCCACTCGGAATTCTTTTAATCACTCATAAATCAAATTATTTTTTATTGATTAAGTCGATTAATTACACATATCGGAAAGTTCATGTAACTTGCCTCAAGGCTAAATACCAAACCAACCAGTTTTTTTAATTAATTTGAATAATACTAAAGCTATTTCTAATTACCTAGGCCCAGACATCCACATGGGATCAGGTTTGTTAGGCAATCGATTTGGTGCTGGTCCACCTGGTCCACTACCTAGCCCTCCACCTCTCCCAGTCATGTTTACACCACCTGGTTCTTTCCAGTGTGCCAACCCCACACCACTTCCAGCACTTGGTAATCTCCCACTGCCACCTGCAGCTCCAGTACCAGCACTTTGACCTCCCCAGAGAGAGGTACCATCATCAAAGTTAGGTAAGTTGCGCCTTTGCACGGGTGGTGAGGGTTCTTCCCATCCCGATGACTTTGTAGACATCATATCTTTTGCGTTTGGACCAACACTCCACTGGCCTTCAGTAACAATACAAATAAAATTAAGCAACATGCATGATATGTATTTATAGACAACGTTTCAACAATCTAATACTCTTTTTTAAAAAATCTTGATTTAAAACCTTAGTTTATCAAAATCTGAGAATAAAATTAAAAAATGAATATTACCTGGTGGAACCATTTTATTAGGACCCATTTGATGAGCCCACATTTCAGTTGATCCATTGAGACGTCCTGAAATTCCTCTAGTATCTCCTCTCATATCACCATTATTACGCAAATCACTACCTCCCATGACACGTGGGTCCAACATCATATTTCTCATGTCTCTGACTTCACGAGGATCTGTCATTCCTCGAGGATCCATTCTGGAATCTGAAGCCCATGAGGCACCACTACTGTTAGCACTGCTAGCACTATTACCCCATTCATTCTCTTTTTTATTACCTAAAATAATTGTTCATAATTATTTTATTTGTATTACTTTTTATAATAATATGAAAAAATTCATCCATACCCAAAACACAAAAACTTAATCATATATTTTTTGAAAAGTTTATATATTTTGTACAAATATGTATTTGTGTAAATATGTTTATAAATTTGTACAAATATGTAACACCTCATTAATATTTCAAACCCAAGATTACAAAATATAAAACTATTTCATCTAAAATATAATATTAATTGAAATAAATTATTTGATAAAACCCAAAATATTTTTAATCCTTCAATGCTCAGTAATTAATGTAGAAAAACTTAATTTAATATCGCTAAGTATTAAAACTAACGACAAATTATTTGTATTTGTTGTAAATAAAAACTCGCAATGGTCTATTGATGGATAATTTTTGGATATGCTTTTCTTGCATATCATGATCTATCTGTAAATAAATCTTTCTTCCTCTCATATAAGAACATACATGCAAATTCAGTTACATATTGTCCATTTGGAAGGGCAAAATAATGTATTCATAAGTGAGAAAAAATAACTGTCTTTGTGGCCTATCCTAAAATTTAGGTTTCATATACTCTGGCAATTTATAATTTTTTTTACAAATCTATTATATGAAGGATTATACAGTCAATCCTCTGTTAACACCGCAAGTGCATATCATGTGAAACCGTGCTATAAAAATCTCAGATTCAAAATGAAATCTGGGCAAATTTGTAGTATGATCTATGAAAACTTACTATAGCGTTTTATGGGAACCGTGCAATGATAGATTAAGAATTAATACAAGTCGCAACATTTTTATCTCGCTCTATGGAGACGAAGAGGTAAAAGGCATTATAAGTTATAAATTTGTGTACAAATTATTGAAGGGCATGCATGGTTGAATCAGTAAGCGCTTGGCTTGCAGATGCAAAGATAATCAGGACAAATGCCAATATTGAATACTAAATATAAAAATGATGTAAACCTCAAAATGGTTGATAAGAATTTTAAATGGTTGAATATTATAGCAAAAACCAACAAAAAAAAATGAATTGTTTTTATTAAAATCAAGGGTTGATATTAGAAAATGATAAAAGGAAAATGAAACAAAAGCTAAATAATAAAACATTTCTAACAAAAAGTTATTCAAGCTGATTTTTTTTCTAGGAAGGCTGCAAGCGAAAATGCCATAGCACTAATTAATCTGAAGTCATACACAGTATGTAATCTGGCATGGTTATATAAACATATTGTAAAAGATAATATAGTTGATAACTATATCTATATATATATATATAGTCATCCCTCCGATAACACTAATCTCACTCAACAAGCACGAGTTTCTTCTGCGCAACCTATGAACGATTCTATTAACTAGATATAGTTGTAAAAAGTTTTAATTTAGGTTTCGTTATGAACTATATTATCTTTTACAATATGTTTATATAACTGTTATTTAACTGTAACTTTTACTTTGGGATCGTTCAAGTATTACGTAAGCAGATTTAGTACAATTATTTACCCCCCTCCCCCTTTGTCAGCAAAAGTAAGCAAAGTTGTCACCAAAATATCACATAAATAAGCAAATCAATAACCCCCCCCGCCCCCCTATAGTGCTTACGTAATACTTGAACGGCCCCTTTATAAAAAATCGTTGGTTGATACGTAGTATGCATTATGATATAGTTTATTTAGTTTACTTTGTACCGTATAATCAATAAAAGTCAAATTAGCTCTTTGAACCCCACCCTACCCTATATATATATATATATATATATATATATATATATATATATATATAAATATATAATAGATAATATATAACACTGATTTTTAATACATATTTTATTATGTCATGTGTTGTCATTTGAAAACTTATTTTTTGTATTTTATTGAATTTAATAAAAAAAAAAACTGGGCGTTGAAGGATTTATAAATTCCTATGAATACTTATTACAGTATAATCATAGTTTCACCAATTATGTTCTAAATATTATATATGATCAAATTAAATAGTTACAAAAAAAACTAATAATCAAAAAAATATGTCAACAAATAATAATTACATTTCTAATAATTTGATTAAACAAATCTAACATTGCACAATCATTCATACCTCCCCACATACCACTACTTGGAACATTATTTGTTCCCCATTGAGCAGGTGGAGGTGTGGGGCCTCCAGTCCAAACATTTGAATCAGATGGGGCATCATCTTCTCCCCATGTTCCACCAAGGTGAGTAGTTGGAGTGTGACCCCAAGGTGTTTTTTGAGCAGGCTGTGGTGGCGGTTGGCCACCATTACGTAAATTTGCTTCCCAAAGATCAGTACCTGCTACCACAAATTATATATATAAAAATCTATATTTATGTTATAAAATTCTAAATAAATATCATAATTGAGACATAGTTGACATTACTTAAATAAAAAGTGATGTATAAATTGAATTATACAAAACTCTTTAACAAACCATATATATGACAATAAAACAGGGCATGGAAATAAAAGTGTGAATCCACTCATAATACTGTATAAGTAAATATATACCATTATTTATACTGGGTTTCCAAACTGGTGGTCCACCACTAGGGTCCGGTTTTGGTCCAGAAGGTTCTGGAGAGCCAGGTACATCCCAATTTGTATCTTGATTAACATGTTGCTATTAGAAGAAAAAAAAAGTATTACCAATAGTTTTATACTTCACTGTGAGCACACAGAAAAATAGCAATACTCTTTATATGAAGATATCTCTATTGACAAAAGATTAATGACAATTTTTTAAACAACTCATTAGTATCTAATTACATATACAGATGCATATTTTACGTGAATAATATAGTACAAGTAAGTGATTTACCCCGCCCCAGCCATCTTGACTGAATAAAGATTCCCTCATTGTGTTTAACTGTTCAAGCTGATTTTTTGCAGAGTTACTGCAGGGATTAGTGGTTGTACTTGATAAAGCTCCAGAGGCAGGTGTTCCTGCATTACTAGTAGTGTTTATAGCTGTAAACACAAATTATTAAATTGCTGTTTTCTAAAACAAGCATAGTTTTAAAGTATAACTTATAATGCATAATTTTTTCAAGTGAGTTAAGGCAAAATAAGTTTGAACAAAAAATTAAAATAAACTATATAAAAAAAAATTTCAAAACTTTGTATATTACTCTTGTTTTCCCTATTTATTAACTCAATTTAGAACTTTTGCTTTTTCCATCTGAATAAATTGATACTTACGCGCATTGGAAGTATTAATATTTCCATTATTAGGCCCTGAAGCTGAGTTTCCCGTAGAACTAACAGGTTTTGATTGATTGGTGTTAGCTCCCGTAGGGCCAGTATTTGTACTCCAATTTGGACCATTATTATTTTGAGTATTGTTACCCTGAGTTTGAACAACATTTTGAGTGTTCGAAGCAGTTGCATTTGCTTTATTTGAAGATCCTACAAGTTGAAAAAAATAAATATGGCAAAAGAAGAAAGTACTAAAAGTGAGAACTTGAATTACCATCAGGTTGTGATGTTGGTGGACGTTGAGTGCCAGTTGCACTGTTAGCATTCCATTGTGATTGTGAAGCCCCAGGACCACCACTTGTACCCCAATTTCCAGAATTAGCTGAACAATAGATAAGGCTATAATATACATTGAACAATTTCATATAATTATATAATTTAATTACCGTTTCCAGTATTAGAACCAGGTGGGCTTCCCCATCCAGTAGTACCACTATTTAAAGAACTTTCACCACCACCACACAAGCGTAGACGAGGCGATATTCCCCAGCGTTCATGGTATGATGATTTTTTATTTCCAGTCAGATCCTTAAAATCATTTGTCATTGAAATAAAATCACTCTGACCATTTCCAGAAGCCAATTTTTTTGAAGATTCTTGATTTACAGATATACCATTCATTCTGAATGCAATCCCTGATAGACTTTCAGACTCTTGGTAAGATAAAATATTAAATAAAGCGCTGTTAGTAGCATAATCAGACTTGTAATTGTCAGGTTGATCATCATAAGTATCTGATGATCCAGTAAAGCTTGAAGTATTTTTGTTTCTCATTTTCAGAATGGCAATATTTTCAGGAATGTTGGACTGTTTAACACACTTATCTTCTAAATTTAATTTATTTTTATTATATGTAATACACTGACTTTGATATTGTTTCTGAACTTCCAAAAGAGCACCAATTTTATTATACTTTGTTTCATTATAATGATTAGTTGTGATCACAATATTTCGATGTGCTAAGATTATTGATTCGGTAACGGCAGAACTAAAGAACTGATAATTCATATTGTACGTAATGATATCACGTATTTTGCAATCAATTAAGTCATCATGAATAGATGACAAACAAATATCAATCACCATATTATTATTAAAGATACCCTTATGTAGATTATTTGTTAACGCTATTCTAATGTTCACAGATTGCATATTGTATTCCTTAGAAGTTATCTTAGATATAAGTGAATTGCTTCCTTTAAGGTGGATGAGTAATATACACATATCATTGCATGGGTAAGATTTTTTCAGCATATTGCAAATGGAAGAACAGAAGTTTCCGGGAAAGAATTGTGTATCCACCATATATAAGTCCTGAAATTAATACATTTAATTATTTTTTAGAATAAATTATTTTATTACATTGCTTTAAGAAAATATTTAATAATTTCATATATATTGAATATAATATTTAAAAAATATGCAATATGTAAATAATTACCTTGAAGGACTGAAAGCTACAAGGGCTGTTTATCACAGAATATGCCTCTTTCTTTGAGTGAACAAGAAATGTGGAACCAGCCATTTCCCACATCCTCGTCCAAAAAAAGGCCGACTAACTCTAGAGGTTACACAGGTAGAACCTACAAACCACAAAGTACATAAATTAAAAATAAAACTAAATCTTTAACATTTTCTCATTCATTTCAAGTGATGGTGAGAAAAGAAACTGAAGAGAATATTTATAATTTTAAATAACAAATAATTTGATAGTTCATCATTTACAATAATGCTCATGTAAATTAACTACTTAAATATACCTGAATTCAAAATTGCATTAGTTCCATGGCATTCATAGCTGTCGTTTGCGTGTGTGTTTCCTAAAAAAGAAACATTTATAGTTGTAAAAGATATATTATATATATATAATATATATATATATATATATATATGTATTGAGAATTTTTTTGTTCGATGTTGAAACTTTGAATTGAATATTTATATCAATAATATTGAATTTATGCAATTCAATATATATATATATATATAATATATATATATATAAATTTTAATCATATTAAAAGAGTAACTATTTTATAAGCTGATGTTTTATTAATAGTATTATTACTATTATTTATTTATTCACTTATTGATTCATTCAAAGCAAGCCATAATAAATATTTCTGGGTCTTATCAGACTAATGTTATGTTAATGTAACATTGTGTTACTAATAGTACATAATATTGCTTTACTATTAGTAATGTACGTACTAGTACTAATAATAATGCTACTTTTAATAGATAAGAATAATTATTTACCTCGCAAATTTGTACAAAGGCATTTGGAATAGTTTGTTTCATCTCAGCCTAGTGAACACAGTCCCTTGTCAGTGCCATATTTTCAAAGTCAATATTCTGAAATAAAGTTAACAACATTGATGTAGAAAAATACAACATTAAGCTAATCCATCTGTTGGAAAAATAGTAAAAATTTGCAGCTGTGTGATGTTTGACACCAGATGTGTGTCATCATTCAGCAACACCAGAACAAAACGAAATTTTTTTAGAAAATTAAAATTGTATCAATATTCGAAAAAAACCTTTTTTGGAAAAATAATGATGAATAACCACAAAATTAAAACGATTTTGAGGTTTCCAAAACGTATGAATAAAGGTTTTAAATACTTTATTACATTTTTATTTCGACGAATGGTCTGCTAGTTACTCTTAAATATGTTCAACATCGATCTCATATATATATATATGAGATTCAGCCTTCAGGGCAATACATCAATTAAAAAATTTGTATGACTTTAAATCATTTTTTTTTTCCATACGTTTCGACACATTGTTTTGTGTCATCTTCAGTGGACTCTAGTTTGAAGGAACAGATAGAAATTATTAATTAAAACTAATATATAAGAAGTGATATGGACTTACATGTAATTGAATTAATCCTAATTATTTCATAATTATAAATGTTCACAATGCACCAAAAACCAATTCTTGTCACTTTAAATTGAACAATATATAAATTTTCGAATGAGTTTGTTATGGAATTGGTAAAGTACATCCCGCTATTCTGTGTTCCGATGCACGGGTGCAGACTGAAGTCATACAAATTTTTTAATTGATTAATTTTTTATTGCCGTGAAGACTGAATCTCACATATTTCAACATCAAAATTATATAAAAAATTTAATATATATATATATATATATATATATATATATATATATTAGGGAGAGTCGATTTTAAGGTCACTTAGGCACATATGATTTTTGATACTAGGGATCAAAATAAGATACTTTGCTGAAGAAACCATGCCTCTAAAATGAATTCTGATGACCTTTGTTCATATTTAACATTTAATATATATATATATATATATATATATATATATATATTAAAATACGGCACGTATGTGTACGTATATTTCTACGACTTATTTCTTTCTTTTTGATATTTAGAAAATTTTATTCCGTAGTAGGGATCCAAAAATATTCGAGAATGAGTAAACACCAAACACTACCACTTTATATTTTTGAATGTACAGTAAACCCTCCGTTAACACGGCATTCTGGGTACACGATTCCCACACTACGCGGAGCTAAAAATCTGACATCCCTCCGACTACACGGACTTCCTATTACACAATTTTTGTTGAACAGCCCATAAGTTCCTTGCGCAACCTATGAATGATTCTTATGAACTTGTTGATCAAAAGTGTATTATTGTAAGTTTTGTTATCGACTTTTATCTTTTAGACATGCCTGATTA
>NW_020538040.1:27171041-27195560 GCF_003426905.1 Ctenocephalides felis
AAAAGAAATATTTATTTAGAAGATAGGAAGACGTATTGACTAGCATAATGTAGAGTTGCTACTGTAATATTGGTAATAGGTAACTAGTAACGAAAATTTTCGATAGGATCTACAACGATATTGAAATATTGTCATCATGTAATAAACATAACTGTGCAGGTCAGTCTTTTTAACAGGTAATATATAAACTGATCTATCATAAAATTTCGGCTTTCGTTATTATTATATACTAGTTTTGAATTTTATATACCTTATTTCGTTTCGAATTCATCAATGTTTGATAATGTGTAACAATTTTTGTTATTGCTAAATTACTTGTTAGTTATCTTAATTCACGTACAAAAATCACACCTGGGTTTAGTTGAAATAAAACTTTGGAGATAGATGTAACAAACAAAACTTATATACAGATTCAAGTAAAGAAGATTGGATATAATGCATAGTTTGAAAGATGTGGGCAAATGTGAATTACAGGTGACAGTATATCTTGCATTTGTATGATTACATTAATTGTAGTTTATGTTAAGAATTATTTAGAAACAAGTCAATTTTCTTGGAAATGAGTGAAAAATAAATTATCAGAAACGTTATAGTTGTTTTTTGTCGTTTCTACTTGCTCCGGTAGAAGTTACAACTAATTGAGGTAAGTTGTAACACAACATTTTATCTAGAATTTGATTAATTGTGAAATAATGAACAACATTCGTGGGATTATTTACACTTGATTCGGTAGAGGAATAGTTACAGCAACTTAACATCTTCATTTTGTAGAAATATAATCAGTGGATCCCAAAATATATTAATTTAAAAACAAACTGTCACAACCAACACCTAGCTCTACTTTAGGTATAGATTATATAAAATTACATGTTTTTAATTTCACTTTATAAATATGCATATTATTAAATTCATTATTATCTGTAACAATAAATGATCCAAAAAATAACATTTGTAAAATAATCTGAATATTCATATGTTTGAACAATATAATACACACAATATTAAATCCCCTATTACAAAACCTCTCGAAAAGCGACCACTTGTTTTCGGTATCAGCGAAATGTCACAAATCTTCCTTACCGAAAACGCTAAACGCTTCCTTAAAGGAATAATTTGACACTTGTTAAACCTTATTTACAGAACGGCGTCCCTTTCGCCCCAAAATTTCTTATCTTTTTCTTTCTCGCAGAGAAATGAGAAGGGGAGCAAGTATTATTACTGACACTTGTTACATGCCCCAAGACGTTCGTGAGTAAACATTCCACCCTCCAACGTGCCATCTTTTTCTCGGCAGGACTTCGACTCTTTCGCGCTTCTGTGGGACCGTAAGAATGTAAGAAAGTAAGAAAGCGAATCCCCAAATTGTTTGCATAAGAAGAGGGAAGAATGTTTGCGATAAGTGGTGCCGTTTTGACACTTGTTGCTTCGGAAAAATGTCTTCGGCGAAAACGGGAGATTTCGATGCTTGCTACTTATCTCGACGAAATAATTTACTTGTTGGTTATAATGATTAGCTGATAATAACAAGTCGGGATTTGAATATATACGTTATTTTAATAATTAATGAATTAATTATTTGGATCAATTTATTTTAACTAATATTTGAAATTTGTTATCAGCCATAAACGGTATGTTGATTGAAGCGAAACTTTCTACTGGTGATAATTTAATAGTGTTAATCAAAAACAATTTTATGTTAATTAGTTAATTGAAAATACTTGAATCAAAATAATTATCATATATACTAATATGAGGATATTATTATCATAAATGTAAATAGGAGAACCAAAAGGATTGGTAAGAAGAAAAATTCAGACGATTGATGACTTACGCGAAAAAAGAAAATGCAGGGAACTGATAGCCAAAGCACAAGGTCAGAAAGCATGAAAGCAGAGATTTGGGAAGGAAAATGCATAAAATTGTATGAAAAAGTGATTTATGGAAATAATAAACAAAGAAGGAAAAGGAAGTCGTTGATTTGTGGTATTCTGACACTATGGACCTGCAATCGGGCAGATTACCATTTATTATTATTATACTAATATGATATGCAGAGATAAAAATAAATAAGGGGACGAAAAAAATACCTTTGAACAGACAACCATTTATTAATATTTTATATTAATTTAATGCTTTAATTTTTCGACAAAAAAAACTTATTTAAATTAGTATGAGATATTTTTTTTAATATTTAAATTGAATTGATTTACGTTTGAATTCAACGTTATTTTGCTTTTTTCATATTACAAATCATCATTTCTAAATTATTAAGTTAATATTTTAAAATATATTAAGTAGTATAAATTAGGAACATTGAATGATACATAAATGATATTAACATAATCGTATTGAAACAAAAAAAGATTTTTGCTAAAGTTTATTTAATAAAGAAAAAATTAAGTTAGACCCAAATCCTTTTTTTATTAAGAGTACCTCAAGAGAGTAACATTGAACTTTTGGAAAATTCTCATATTTTCATATTTAATTTTTAGATGCCAAATATACGCTTATTAGACAATAAGTAATGTGTAAATAAATAAAATTATATTTTGATTTTCTCAGAAAACTTATTTTTTTATGAGAAGATATTTGGAAGAAATTTATTGTAATTTTAATTTTTAAATTAAATCTAGATCATCATTTGAAATTATAAAAATGAAAAATTTGATAATATAATAAATAATATATCTCATGTTAATGCGTTTCGCAAAAATATTATTCGACAAGCACCAGGAAAGTTAAATGAAACATGTATTTTATCGATTATTATCCTAAATAGTAATTATAATGAAAAAATATAAAATATAACTGAGGTGTTTTATATATTTTATTTGGTAAAAAGCCTTGATATGTATACGAGACCGTACAAAGTAATATGTGTTACTTTTTATATAATTTATCATTTAGAACTATAAAAGATTCATTTAAAATCTAAATGATACATTTTAGATGTTATAATAATTTATGCATTTTATCGAAGAAAATAGGTTGAATGATGAAACTAAAATCTATATAAATTATTATATTTCAATCATCGAATTCTGATCTTAAGGTTACTATCGCGGAAACTACAATACGGACAATTGGAAAAATCATGCAGATTTTTCAGATGCAGATATCTTGAAAAGTCCTAAATAGAAGATAATAGTATAATAGTCTAGAAGAGCCCAAATTCTAGAGAATTCTCTAAACTTGGTAAAAACTAGTAAAACTGTTTACGAGTTGACTTTGGACATTTTAGATTACTTGTATGATAAAGTGGCTTAATTATAGATCAATATTCTAAAAATCGCACAATCAACAAATTTACAGAACAACAATTAATCCTTGTACATACCTCGTCCGCTTCTTCCGACAAATCGTAAGTCGTTGAATTTAGCAACCTGATTCTTCATAACCGCGGTGCAATTTCTTAACTCCGCGCAGAAATTTTCATCGTTTCCGGCACGAAGGGTAACTAAGGTTCCGTCAGTGACGTCGCCAAGGGACACCACACGGAACGAGGCGGGCAACGTCTTGTTCGAACGCCAATGTGCAGGTAACACTGTGCATACCTGAAAATAAAGTTAAAGAAAAATAATATATTATAAAAAATGTAAAAGATACAAAATTACTAAAAGATTTAATACGTTATGTTAAAAAATTTATTGGCATCTGAATCTAATAGTAGCTCACAAGCTTGATCTAACCATCAGAAGTTATAAGAATAAACTATCGACAGATATATTTCAATATGCATTTATATTATAAAACCATTTAAATGTGAATGAATAAATAAAAATCCAATAAACAATTTCTCATACTTATAATTAGGTAGAATAACTATTTCGACTTTACTTATTGATTTGTATTTATATTTTATTATTTATATATTTATATTTTTATTAGTATCTCAAGATAAAAGTTTATATTTCTGACGTTCAAAAGTATGAATATGAGTATGTGCTTTTATTTTATTTTTTATTATTTTTCCTATTTTATTTTCAATAGCAATCAAAATACAGTACAATTCTATGAGCTATTTGGCTTATATCATTCTTATATCTTTCAAACACACATATAAATTATTGTGATAAATGTTATATCCATAGTTAGATAATCACTCCAATAAGTGATTCAACAATTTTGTTCATATATACAAGGTGAAGCTAAGGGTTTTCAATATTATCTTTGAGAAGCTTCTTAAGAATGTGAATGCAAATTTTGACTTAGTCGACATTTTTTTTGTAAAATGCTTGCACCAAATTTATTCAAACTTTTGATACGTTCAAAAATCGTTGGAAAAAATAAGAGAAACGACAACGTTTTCGCAAAAATCGTGATGCGTCAGTTATTTAATTGTAACACTCACTGTTTTTTATAAAAAATATCTTATTGTTAGTGTTTTTCCCATAATTAGCAGTGTAACATGATTCATTTATGTGTTTTGAGCAGTACAAGATACAAGATCAGTTGGGAATCATAAATTAAGTAATTAATTTCTGACAAAAGTCAGTTATGTTTTATCGCAATTTTAAAAATTCACAAATATCATTAAATAAATTTGAATCAACCAAATTGTTTCAGGATTTCGGGAAATTGCAACTTTTCTACAACTGACACATTGTTTTTATAGAGTTGTTTCAAATATTTTGTTAACAATGAAAATATTATAACACCAAAGCGCAATATATTTGCTACAACCAATTCTGTTTATTACATTTGGATATATGTGACTATGTTCTATTCAGTACTTTGATTAAATGTTATTAATTGCAAAATATTATATCGTTTTAAGTCAGACACAGTACTGACTTGATGTGATCTTAAATTAACGTAGAAAAGTTTACTTATTTATAACAGCTAATTGAACATCCGTATCAAAAGAATATCAATTGAAGTTTATTATTATCTATCATAATTATAATAATCTCGATATAAGTTGAGCTGTTTTAAGTAATTTTAATTACATTAGTATCATTTTAATAATTATATTCAACACTAAAAATTCAATTTTAATAAAGTTATATAATTTACGTAAATTAATTTGACAAATTATTTTGCTAATATTCTAATAATTTTTTTCGTCGTTAGAATGGTAACTTTGAACACTTCACTATTTTTTAATTAATATTTATATTCTAGCATTTCATTATAAATATAATTTCATATTTTTAATTTATTATAAAATATATCATGTCATTTGTTATCTTAAAAAATGATAACTCTGATAAAATGCTATATCTGTAATTATTTATGAACAAAAAACAAATTATTTTTTTTTGTAATTAATCTATAATAAATGCATTTTTTCAAAGAACATAGTTGCTTAGAATTTCTTGCAATTTCGTAAGATATAAATTAATTAAGAAATAACTTTCTTTAAAATGAAAAAATATATTGAAAACTAATTATAATTATTATAATATCAAATTATAAATTAATATCTAAATGATTAAACTTTTAGAATAATTTGAAAACTAAAAACACGTGTAGTGTAAATAGAAATTATAAAAAATTAAGATTATTGATATTGTAATGAGTTAATTTATTATAAATTTGAATATTTTGAAATATCGATAAAAATAATTAATAAGGTACCAGTGTAAAATTTTTTGCCCATAAAATTAAAGTTTTAATTTTTGTATTAATTTCAGATAAAATTGAAAGAGAAAAATATGATTTTGTAGTCAGAACTCACAAATTGTGGACTGCCAGTCTTTACTAGCTCCCCTGGATGTTCGCTTAAGAAATCTCCAAGAGCCCTTTCTGCAAGAATGTCAGCTGTCATTTTACCGTAAGCTTCTGTCAAGGCGTTGGAACTTGCAGAATTGGGGGCAGTACCACCGCCTGTGGCGGTAGGGTCTGTCACTTCTCTAATATTTGTGGTGTCGCTCAACACGTTGCTGTTGATGCCTCTTCCCAAATTTGTAGAATTCTGATTTACTGATCTATTGGAAATTGATCTCTGACTTCCAGGGACAACAATTGGATGGTGATTGGTGACACCACTTCTAACTTGTTGATTTTGGTTCAAAAGACTACCGGTCTCTAGTAAATGTCTTCCAGACGTAGGACTTATGGATAGATTCGTGGCGTCGTTTGCTGAAGATGGTGTGGTAGTAGATGATATTATGCCAGAGTTGTTGGTACTTGATGATGTTAAATGCATTTTATGGATTGGATTAATTTAAACTAATTTTTGTATGAGTACTATATGAATCGACATATCATTTTAGTGTATATC
Organism: Ctenocephalides felis; assembly: GCF_003426905.1. Classification (NCBI taxonomy): domain Eukaryota; kingdom Metazoa; phylum Arthropoda; class Insecta; order Siphonaptera; family Pulicidae; genus Ctenocephalides; species Ctenocephalides felis. The sequence goes on from NW_020538040.1 coordinate 27,177,268, forward strand.
TTTTGGCAATAAATATTGGTTTTTATGAAAAATGACGATAGATTATTTTAATTTGTTTCCAATCACACCATTTGTTTATATTGTTTGCTATTCTTAATTTATAGTTTATATTTACAAGTACTATTTTAATCACTTTTCTTGAATTTGAAATGTCAATAAATAATTATAATTAGTAAAATATCATAACGAAAAGGTTAAACAACCAACAGATTTTAATTGATATTTATATAGAAACAATAACTAATTATATTCTTTACAAGTAAATTCTTTTCTAAGTTTAATAATTTTAATTGATGATCAACAGTTCAAATGTGAATATTTCTATACAATTTAGTAATACGGATTATTTCTTGAAGGTTAAGTTTTTCTAGTACAATTTAAACTCTGCTTTTTCAAAAACTCTATTCTTTTTAATACTTTGTCGAAAACATCTATTGCCATTGCTTAGAAACAATGATTTTTTATTTTTCTAAATATCAGTCAGTATTTCAAATACAATACTTTAGCATTTGATTTCAATTGGAATCCTCGTTAACCAATGTGTTCGCAAATATCATGCCGACTAAATTCACGTGACGATTTCTCTCGTTGTAACTTTCATGTGGGTTATTCTTCATTCACGATTTTTCACATTTTTTCACATACACATGAGCACATTCCGTTTTTATGCACGTTTACTTTTACATATGAACTTTCACACACGTAAGTACCATATATTTTTCACCGGCCTATCGATGCGTCAGTCAAACAACATGCGCGTTGTTGTTGTTTTTTTGCACCACCACACAAATAAAAATAAAAATGAACGAAAAAAAATTCTTTACACGTATACGCACGCACTTGTATATTCAAACACTTTCCGTACCATATGAGCACACAGGCACAATTTCCATGCGTGTGTGGAAAAATCGCGCATATTCAGCGAGGTTTTGTTTTTTAAAAAAATACCGCGTCACTCCGCGATGTCGTTCGGCCACGTTTTTCCGCGGATCCACGTTTCTGTTTTTCGCGCCGTCACGATTAGTTCGATTTTAAACTTAGTCCTAAATTAACACGTTTGGCTTACGGACGTTTGTTCGTCTATTTGTTGCTTACGAGGACGAATAAAAAACTGAATGTTTTTTTCTAACACTTTCGTGTAGGTTTTCGCTTAAGCCTGGCATTGGCGGAGAAAACGCGTACTTCTCTGCACCTCACGGTATAGCGGTATTAGAGCACTCTGGCATACAAACGACGTGTGTACTCTCAAATGGTTGCTCCAAAACCGCTAAAACATACATACACAGACTCATAACATATACTTCGTGCGCACATGTAACCAAATGCACGTACACCCTCGCACGCGCACACTAGCGCAAGCGGGTTCGTCTCCCCCCGCCTGCACATGTCTTTATATAATCAAAAGTAACACCAACACATGGTAACCCTTTAAAACCGCATCATACATACGCACGGGCACCAATACTCGAACAAAAGCGCATGGAAATGATTATTATTTACATACACGTTCAAAATATGCGAAGTTCTACACACGCGAAAAACTTTCAGTGTGTATAACATACACCGTAAAATGTGGATATGCACAATTATAATACATTTAGAGTTTACCGTAGAATTGCACACAGGCAAATCCCATAGCCACGCTCACTTAAGCAAAATCTACGTTATGTGCAATTTTATCGCTATATTTACTATATTTACCGTAACACGATTTTACTATACAACGGACCAAAGCACATATGCACAGATACACAGACTCGCTTAACCCTTACCACGCTCGAACTCATTACATGAAAATATAATACAGTGTGTTAAACAGAGAAGGATATAATGTAGTGAATTTCCTAAAAACCGCAACTCTGTAACGCTACCTCTTTCCCACTCATTATAGCTGCTAATTTTCAATGGTTTTGTCTTTGTCTCGTTCATTACGTCCGCACAGTTGTGTATTGCACTCATTAGACCGCCACGGAGATAGCATCTCTTTCTCTGGCACTGTACATGCTGTCTTTGTCATTATCATTAGCAGACTCGCGCGCACGTGGCGAACAGGACAACAGGATTTTAGGGATCCCAACAGACATAAGCGAGAAAACATCGAAAACAATACAAGTTAGAGCAAGACCGTGTTGACTTTGGTGTCTTTCGGTAATTGCTAAAACAAGACAACATCATCATTGAGGTAGTCTGATAAAGACAGAAGCGATGCACGAAAAGAGCAAATACGAACCTACAACTTATAACAAGCACGACAAAGACAGCCGGGTGGTAGGAGCGAGCATAGGTATCTTACATCACGTCGCGACGTCTGCGAAAGAGAAGACTCAACACTTGCGGTGTCTGCGCCCGTACCGGCGCTGCCTGAGCTTGAGTATGAGTAAAGCGCTAGTTTGAAACCGCCAGCGCGAGCGAGCGAGCGCTACGGCAATGCGGTTTTGCCGTACACATAGTGCGGTAGGCGTGGCTTTGCGGCTCCGCCGGTGGGTGGCGGGCGGCCGGCGGCGGCGGCGGCGGCAGCAGCGGAGCACGTGGAAACTCTCTGACACAGACACCGACTGTGGTCGAAGAGCTAGCTCACGTTTTCAATGGATTATTATTATCCGATATTAACGTAAACACATAGAATCCTAATTTATATCCGTCAAAATATTATACTTAGCGTGAGCTTAGTGTTTTACAAAAAAATGTATATATTTGTTACAATTCAGTATAGTTTCAATATCGGAAATAACTTATTTGAAATATTAAAATATCATTACAGCCAAGAACTTGATACTTCAAACGTATCTGATGTTAAAGTTCATTCCTCAATTGAAATACTTCATAAATTATATTATAAATAAAATATTTATATTAAAATTATAAAAACTGGCATTAAAACTAATACAATGCAATTGAAATTTCAAAAACCAAATGCAACTGCAAATATCAATAAAGAAAAAACATTCATTTTATTAAAATTTTATTTGTGGAGGTACTAAATATGATAAAATTCTATATATATATATATATATATATATATATATATATATATATATATTAGGGTGGTCCTTAAAATGGTCATATTCGAATTTTCTTGCTCCCAGGGGCTCAAATGGTTCCAAATAGATAAAAAACAATTCTCTGAAAGTTTTAGCTCTTAATATTAACGTTTAGATAGAGCAAAATTCAATTAAAGTTTTGTATGAAAATAGCATGGAAAAATTTTCAAAAATTTTAAAAATGTTTTTTAGATGTAATTTAGCAAACGAATGAATGAATAAAACTCATTCATTTGACGCTAAGTTATACCTAAAACATTTTTTTTAAATTTTCAAAAAATTTTCCATGCTCTTTCCATACGAAGTTTGATTGAATTGCGCTCTATCTAAACGTTAATATTCAGAGAATTGTTTTTTATCAATTTGGAACCACTTGAGCCCCTGGGAGCAAGGAAATTCGAAAATGACCATTTTAAAGACCACTCTAATATATATATATATATATATATATATATATATATATATATATATTTTATAAAATCGCGAAAACCATGACAGCAGCCATACGGTGGAGCGATCGGTTAGATTACAACTTAAAAACTGGCAGCGATTATTTTGGTATAAAATCAATTTCTCTAAATCACCGTCATTTTTAAAAAAATGAAAAGTATAAAGTCAATATGTTATATTTTACGTTGGCAAATAAATAAATTTGCAAAAATAATAAAAATTCAATAACAAAATGTCACTCAATGAGAATAAATGTAATACAAAGATAAAATGATAAGTCTATGATTAAATAATACTAAATAATATTTTCACAACTAATTGAAAAATATCTATGCAGTTTTTGCAAAACTATTAATTTTTCCTATATCAATCAAATGGTGCTATGCATGATGCAACAATTTTCATGAGGATTTGCCAACTCATTAGTAAATTACTTTATAATCCGGGTTTTCAACTTCAAGCGATATTTATAGCAAAATGATATTTAGTTTCTAATAAATAACAAATGTACTGTATTAGTATTATTTATTTCCAAATCGATAATACTAATAAATCGTAGTCTGCACGAAGGCAGGTCGATGGTGTAATCAATGATTTCTTTTTCCTTCTTTGTTTATTATTCTCATTGGCATTTCGTTAACGCAATATACTTTTTTATATACTTTTATACATTCTCCTTTCCATACTTCTGCTTTTATGCTACTTGTTTTTGTGTTTTGGCTTTTAGTTTCCTGTATTTTCTCTTCTCGTGTAAGTCCTTAATTATTTGCATTCTTCTTCTTACCGGTTCTTTTAGTCCTATTTTACCTTCGACGAGTGTGGAAGGCATTTCTTTTGCAACATGGGTCCGATGCAGTTTTCTATTAATAGAATTTCTTCTTCGACTACTTTTCTCACCACTTCATTTGATACCTTATCTGCCACCCATTCGCCTCCAGCACCACTTTACAAAACTCTCCAAATAAAAAATTGCCATTTGGCGGTCATGATCATCAGACATGGGAACATCATTTTATCAGATATTTTATGGATTTTAATAATAAATACATGTGAAATATAGAAAATGTATAAAAAATTAAAAAACAGTATCTAGCTAAAATTTTGACATAATTAGAAGAAGACGCAATAGCATTAGTAGGAAACTGAAGAAGATGGATCCAGAAGATAGAAGAATGAGCAAAATTAAGATAATGTAAAACGAATTAGAATTATTTTAATTTAGAAGTAAAAGTAACAAACTAAATTAAAAAATAATATGGAATATAAAAGTGAAATGCTGTAGGTGACTAACTGCTTCATAAAAGCGAGGCCAATAAAATTTAAAAAAAATTATAATAATAAATACATATTTTGTTTACATTTCTATTTGATCTCCAAAATAGCTACTACGGCTACATAGCAGTCAAGCGAGTGTCGAGTAATTTCAAAATATAAAAAAAAAATTAAAAATCTTCAAAAGTCTTTGTGTTCAAAATTACCAAAAACCTATTTTTTAAAGTTTTCTTTCCAAATTTCAAAAAACATTTCATTCATGATACGGAAAGAATAAGCAATTTGTCTTAAACCACGATGCCATGCACCACTAGTTAACTTCCTGTAGGGCAAGTTATAGTAATTGCAAAAAAATCGAAAATGAAAATTTTTATATATCTTTACATTTTATTTATATTAACTAAATAAAGAACTGTTCAAATTTTTAGAAAGGCAGGTGCAACGACTTCGGAGATACGAAGAAAAACGTAAAAAATGAGCCATTTGACGGTCAAAAATAAACATTAGACATATGCACATCAAATTATCAGATATTTTATGAAGATTTTAACAATAAGTATAAATTTTGTTTACATTCCTATGGGTTCCGTACCAATGTTTACGCGTTAGACGGTGACGCGGCGCTTACGCGCTTCGATATTTCGTCTTTATGCAGTGAAAGCAGTACGATTGCTTTGAAAAAAAGTTCAGAATTTCCGAAATATGTCAAAATAAAGACATTTTTTTTTCAAAAAAAATTTTTTTTTTTCAAAGTAATTTTTGTCAAATTCCTAGTTTCTCAAAAATCTAAATTTTTTGAAATCATTCTTTTTCAAAAATGTTAATCGTTTTTAAAAAATAATAATATTTGGTACAAGAAGTTCCAGCAAATTGCCTTAAGGCTAGATTCCATGCACCACTAGTTTATTGTTATGAATAATGCGTTTATTGTAGTTTTTGTTGTTGTTTTGGGCTTATATGAATGAATGAAGATACTATTGATATCAATGATTTTATATAATCCTGTCTTAGCACCTAGCTCTCCGTCGATTTAGGGTCACTTGTAGTCACACGAACGTCGTCCCGTTCGCCGCTCGTTAAGTATAAGTCACGATGTATATAAGACATACGCTCCAACACAGGCGCCCGAAATTCGCGGGTGTGTGTAGTTTCTGCGGTCGCGCTGTGTTCTGTATCTAATTCGGAGGTCTGGTTAGAATCCAACGACGGACCAATAAGATTCCTCGAGGATTCGCTCGCTCCGTGCGGCGTCGACGCTTCACCGCCAATGTGAGCAAGTTTCTTCGAACTATATATACCTTTATATGGATTGTCCTATGGGCACCTTATAGAAGCACATGGACTTCTAAAGTGTTTAATTACAAGCGACTGACTAAGTTTTATATAAAACTTAGTTAGTCGTTATAGTGACAAAAATTGATGGGAGTTGAGAAAATTAGACAGTAGGAAATGGGTTAACAATTTGTGTTCAAAAAACTTATTCTTCATTCCAAAATTTTATTTCACTTGTATAATTTAGACAAATGTCTAAAATTACAATATTTACAAGTTTATAGTTTTATAATATCAATTCAACACATTAATCGCCATGTCAGTCATTTGTGTTCGGCGCTAAGATAGGGTAAGGTTCAATTCGACATTGAGCAATTATAATGTGAAAACGAAATTAATTATATATAAAAAAATACTACATATTGAACAGATCTGACCATGTTCAGTAAAACTCCCAGCTAATTTATCAATATAGAAAATTATTTTTCGCTGTTTTTTTTTAAAAAAAACTCACGTGGTCCTTTTTACCCCATAGTAGTAGAAAAATTCTATGGCTAGCGGGCAAAGTGATACAATAATGTCTTATTTTAATTTTAATTTACGAAATGATAGCTACATTATTCTATCAATGCAAAATATAAATTTCATGCGTACATTGTTATGGAGATAATACTGTATATAACCTTGATCTGATACTGTAAAATCATTAGCAGAGTTTAAAAAAAATATTTAACTTATCTTTTGTAATTTTTTTTTTAACTTAATTTACTTTTTTAAGTACTATTCTAAAATATTACACCTTAGCCAGGGTAAAAGCTCAGATGAACCTTTAACAACACATATTATAAAACAAAAAAAATGAGTATACCTAAAAGTTATGGTATACCTACAAAGTCTTGTAAAGTAAACAACAATGCTCAGAACCTAACTAACAACAAAAGAAAATACTGTTATGGATTTTCAAACATTGCTGTTTATCTCCCGATAGCAACGTCGTAAGAATCAGGTTATGGCTGGTTATACACCTTTCTCCCTTTACTTTCAAATATTGTTGTTAAAAAAACTTAACTTTATTTGTTCCTAAAACATTGGCGGTGGACCTTTTTACCTGCGGACTTTCAAGCCCCACTTACCCTATATGACTGACATTCGCGATTTGGTAAAAAACCACGTTAGTCATAGATGTCTGACTAAAACGATAGCTTTGCATTATTTTACAAAAGCTTATCAGGTCTTTCATGCGACATTTCTTGGCTTTCAATAATTGGTTGGCAATTTTCAAAAAAAAATTCCGTATTAGTATTTTACATCTAAATAAACATACAATTTCAAAAATAAATATGTCAACGAAACATTTTCCTATTGTGTTAGTATATAACAGATTATTATTTATTTATTTTAATTTAATATTATTTATTTCTATTAATTTAATATTCAATTGTTTAAACTGAATATTTTTTGTCTTATTTATTTGAATATATAAATTACCAACAAATATTTATATAATATGAATTTATCGCTCAAAGTAAAGATTTAGATGTTGATAGTTATCACGTTCAAATTTAAAAAAAACTATATTTTTTCTCAAAAATTTCAATAGTTTAGCTTATAATTTTTAATTAATAATTGTCTTATCTAGATTTTCATTTATTGTATAATAATAATTATACAAATAATGTTTTGTATAATTTTTTGTGTTAATTGTGTAAATATATATAAAAAATATATGATAGCAATGTACAAACCGTATTGGTTTCATTTTTGTCAATATTTTTTATTCGACTAAACTGTAAATCTCTGTTAATACGATTGCGTCGGCGGTATGCCAACCAGACTGTGGAAACATTACAATGGCTGCAAAACTTTTTTGAACGAGGCTGTAAAACTTTTTTTAGAAATAATGTTATTTTACGTAAGATGTCGGAAAAGCGAAATCAAATATACCTAGCTACTTTTTACATCCATACAAAAATTGAATGAGGTGAATGACAGTATATCGGTGATATATATGAGTTTATTACCAAAGAGAATTTATTATGCTGTCATAATGTCATATAAATATTGCAATACGTGAAGAAAAAAAAGAAAAAGATCAACAATTTTCCGTAAAAGAACACATTTAAATGAGATCCATACAAGATTGTAACTATGACGGCATCCATACAAGACTTATCTATGATGCATGAATACAATAGTTTTTACTAGCTTTATTTAGATTTATTGAGGTATACCAACTAATAATATTTTTTTTACAATGTATAATAATTCTTACTGATTTACAAAAAGCAACCAAAGTGATTAAATATCATCATATTTTTTTAATTCAATTTATTCTGCAATCTTATAGATAAAACAATGAGCAGAAATTGTTAACAATATTAAAAAGAAGTAATATTATGATTTAATTATAATAGATACTCCCCCAGCCGATAATCTATTAAAAGTCTATTATAAAACAAAAATAATATAAAAGTGAAGAAAATAATATAAAAATTACTAAATGAGATCAGTGGCTAATTTTCACTTCAGTCTGGTGGGCCGGGCTTCCAAGTACACTTGGCTAGTTCAAACGTTTGGATGGACGTCGATTCTGCTATAAAAAATATCAACATCTGCTATAAGCTCAGCTTATAATTTATTCATGTTATTAAATAAACTAAATCTCATTTGTAGTATTCTAGTTCATATTCCAAATTAAAATATATATTAGCTCCAACGCACCCCTTAATTTTGGACAGCGCTGTTCGAAACTCCGCAAGCGCGAAAACAAGTACGGCCGCATTTATCTCAAGATTTACGACATTTCAAGTGAACAATACAAATTCTGTCTGGCCTGTGTTTTTGTTCGAGCACATGCCTGTTGTTCAGTCGAATCCATTGTAATGCGTAAAACAATGAGAATTTATAGATCTGAGATCTGTAGCCGTTTGCGTTGTGTCTATCTTTCGACGTCTGTTCTTATTTTAATTAGTGACCAGTGGCCCCTTTCTGCTCCGCTCAACAACCCTAGGCGGAGAATGGACGGCGGCCACTGGGGGTTTACAATCTGAACCGAGAAGATGGATAATAGGGGCATGGTAGGGACGGTTTGCATTGCACGACGAGGAAACTGAACACTTTTCTATTTTATAGATGTGTGGGCAATGGGGAAATCTTTTCAAAGTACTAATTGTAAGACATTTGCACAACGGATTTACGTATGATAATCAATTTTTTTGATAACAACACTGATATGTGACGAAATTTTGATTTTCAGTAAGATAAAATAGCATCAAAATTTATATCGCTGACCAAACCAAAGTTTAAAACTAGTAGTCTAATTTATAAGAGTATAATTCACCCTTTCACTACGAGCGTCGTCTATAGACGACATCCACTTGACGTGTGAACAAATGTCTGTAGATGCCATCCAGTGTGACGGATTTTTCTTGAATATTTATCACTCTAGGTTAAAGTATTAAGAATTCTAATTTGTGAATAACATCTCGCAGAGTAAATTGTAGTAATTGTCCAAACATCGAAAATGAAACTTTTTGCATATCTTTACGTTTTAACTGTTTCTGAGCATTTTGGCATACCATCGAAAAAATGGATGTGTGAGTGTGTATGCGTCGACTTTTTTGGTAGAACCTCTCAACCGATTTGGATGATTCTAAAAGCATTCGTTTCCTGCTTAATGGGGATTAGTGCTGATTAGTTTTTGGCAAAGGCAGGTCCATCCATTTCGAAGATACAGGGCAAGAAGTGTCAAAAATGGTAATTCAGTTTTTGAGAGAACGGAATGCCCGAGATCAAATGAAAAAGTATCATTAGACATACATACATCAAATCATCACACATTTTATGGAGAGTTTAATATTAAGTACAAATTTTATTTATATTTCTATGGGTTCCGTGCCAATGTTTATCCGTTATACTGCAACACAGCACTTCGATAATTTGTCCCTAAAACAGCTACGCAGTGCGATTGCTTTAAAAAAAACTCAAAATATAAAAAAAATCACATTTTACAAAAAATAAAGAAATTACAAAAATTTCAAAATTCTCAATTTTAATATAATTTTTGTTCTCAAAAAATTTAAAGCTTTTTTAAAAATTTAATTTTTGATACAAAAAGTTTCAACAATTTGCTTTAAATAAATTATAGTATAACAAATTTGTAGAATTTATTAAAATTATGCTCGATTCTGACCGTCGTATAAAACAAAGCGGACAATGAGACCGCTGAACCTGTCGTTAAAAAATGTGATAAGTACACCCTGTGTAAATTTTCGTCAGGGTCACCAGTTTAATAATTTATGTAAATGATTTTAAAAATTATTGTATGAAATATATAAAAAATATTTGATAGTTTAAAAAATGAGCTGTCATAGCTCTATTCTTTTTATCCTCCTCATAACCAAAGCCAACACATGTTGCTACAAATCTAATTTCAAATTATTTTTATATGTAGAACTCCAGTACTGTTACTGGAGTTCTAATAATCAGCATAATAACCTATTGAAATTTAATTTCTGATTGCTATTTAATTATTGTAAAAAAAAATATTTTGTCAATCGAGGAATATATTTTTATGAACAACAACAAGAATCAATAGCGTCCTAAGAGCTGTTATGATTATATAAGTACACGTAAAAACATATTAATTGTTTCTGATAACTATTTCTCAGGTATTTTTAAATTGAAAATTCAGTAATAGTTTTCTGTTTGATATTTTATTCTATTTAATATTTATTTTTATCATTTATCAAAAATATATTTTTTGCCTGTTGAGTCGGTCATGCTTTTTTATGCCAAACAAAGTGCAATATAAACATAACTTTTAATTAACGAATTTCTTAAATAATCACAAAAGTTCCAAATCATTATTGAAATAAAATATGTATTGAATATATTAGTGAAACCTGATCACCACCCAACCCAAGATATATCAAGATCGTCGAGTATTGTTTTGGTTGCGTATAATATTTCATAGGACTGGTTTAGAACGATAGTAGCCGTAGGAGTTTAATAAGGATGGCATATAAAGGATGCGAAGCAGTAGCTCTAGTATAAACATAAGGGATTATATTAAGGACGAAATAGTTTTAGCGGAATGCAAAAAGGGTTTTTGCTCGAAGGCCGGGGGTGATAAATTAAATACAAAATGAGGACGGACCCAGTAATGAATGGATACGCATGTGAGCAAAGGGCGCTAACGGTACACAGACACACACACGCACATATATATATATATATATATATATATATATATATACATATATCCTAACAATTATACTTGCGAATATCCACTGTATTTATCATTTAGATGTGTATGCATATGTCTGTACGCCTAATTCCTGGAGGTCAGCGCACTTGTACAAAATACATCAGGGTTGTAGTGAACAGTTAGACTTTCCATTTTTTATTTTAAATATTTTAGGAAAGCATTTATTTCTTTAATTCTTGATTATTGTACTCTCATTGGATTCTTATAAGTTCTTAGGAACCCATCCTATAGACTAGGTTAGATATCCGATCTTATAACGTTTTATTAGTTCTCTATTGGACTCTCATTATATTTTTATTGGATCAAGTTCTTACTTAATTCGTATTAGATACATGTTTTTTCAGATTCTTGTACAATTTGTATATGGTTCTTACTAGACATAATCCTATCTACTCTCATTAGATTGTTATTTGACTCTCATTGGATCCTTATCATATTCTTATTAAATTCTTATAAGATCTTTCTTTATTACATTCCCATTGGTTTCTTATACATATCGTATTCTTATTGATTATTACTAAGTTCTTGCTCAATTCTTATTACATTTTTAATAAGAATTAAAAATATTTTGTTTGATCCTTATCGGATTCTTGATGCATTTCTTATTACATTCAAACTTCATTACAACTCAAATCTTAAATATTACAACATAATAAAAAAATACTAAAATCTTCTAAATCGAAGTGAATTCCATCTGAATGGTTACTCGTTTCTAACTAGATTCAATCTGGGTACAATATCGCCAAGTATTATTAAAATTTTGGATGTTTCTTTTTAATAATAGATTGAAAATATTTGCGACTGAAATATTTTGCACTTTTCTGCTAATTTTAAAGAAACTGCACGTACCAAAAAACTAACCAACGCGAGTGCTTACCAAGTTTCATCTAATGGCTTTTAAATTTGAATTTGGTTGAGAAAATGCCGCCGATAGGTCAAAAATAGGCTCACAATCAGCCATATATACATACACAAACACACTTTTTCAAATTTAGGTCTCATTGAATTTAGAATGACTTGAAATGTCGAGAAAACATGAAATTAGCAAATTAGCAAATTAGCAAACTTAATAAATTAGTTAATTATTACTACTATATAAATATATTTAGCTTAAATTATTTTTTAGCTTAAATGCGTAGTCATAAAAGGTACTCTAAAATTAGTAATTTTAAAAAATATTAAGTGATTATATATTATAATATTATCAAAAACTATTACCCAAAACTGTTTTACTAACTTAATAAATTCACTTAATCAATATTTTTAGTCAGTACTTCAAACCCGTGTTGAATGTTTCGATAAAAATGATATCACGAGCAAATTAAATCACGGCAGAGCATATCTGCTACAACCCTTTTGACCGTCGTCCGAACTTTCTAAAGCTACTGCATGTGTGAGGGTCATTTTCACTGACAAATCGCTCTTTGTGCAGTATATGGGAGAAATTAATATCACGCGCGCCCTTATTCAAATCCCTTTAAAACCATGCGCGCCTTCTATAGCTCACAGATTACGCGGACGCTCCAGACTTACATGGGCAGCAATACAAGCACTAGCCCTTCGCAGATGCATAGGCACATACATAGATACAAAAATACACACATATGCATACATACACACTAGAGTTAGGCAACTCCGAAGTGAGTTATATCCGAGGATCTAACTCCTCCTTGGAAGTGAATCCGAGCGGAGTTGTATCGGAGATTTTCTCATATCCGACATCTCTTACATTTATTGGTAAATTTGTTCAAATTATTATTTTATTTACATTTATTTATTCATAAATTATCTGGTTGCCTGATTGTCTAGTGGTCCCTTTATAACAAAAGAATTACTCTAATATTACAATATTTTTATTGTCTCAATTTTGGCATGACAATTGAAAGCATATTGAAATGCTTAAAGTAGTATTTTTTTTATTTTAATACTTAATACGAACAAAAATGTTTGAACTCGATTTGCTGAAGTGTGTGTACTCGATTTTCCAATGCTTAATAAATCCTTAGATATATGAACAACGCACTATATAACATATTCGAGTATCAGGTTGCGAAGTTGTCGGAGTTGTTAAGTAAATATAACTCCTCTTTGAAGCGGAGTTAAATCCAAACCGATCCGGCTTCGGATATAATATGTCCAACTCTAATACACACATATATTTAAGCTATCTTGATAATCCACTTCATAAATTTCCTTTAATTTAAAATTTCAGAATAATCCATTTAAGGTTTTCTGGATATTTATTATTTATAATCTTATTTTTGGTCACCCTTAAGTCACCCTTTTTCGATATTTTTTTCGTTTATAAATATTTCATGAGTTTCGGGGATATGAATGCCCTTTTTTTTAGAAACTTTGGAAAAAATTAAATTGAATACTCACTAAAAATCAAATTGAAAACAAACCTCAAGCTAGAAAAGTTTACTATGAATATAGACTTATGAAGCGTAGAAAAAATGTAGAATTTTTTTGTATATATATTGAAAGTTTTTAATTTTAAAATATGAAATAGAATAAAATTTAGAAAAATCATAAAAATAAGTATAATTTATATAACTTATTCCTTTTAGTAATAGATAATAATTTTACTTAAAAATTGGACAAACAATGTCATATTTAATTTTCATAATTAATTAATTACACATAATGCCACAAAAATATAGAAAAAAACATAAAAGATAGAATTCGCTTTTGTATAAATTTGATTTTATATGCAACTAATAAGAAATGAAAAAAAGCATTTTTTTCATAATGCAGCTTCCAGCATTGATTTGCAAACATATTTACTCCTTATAGCCCCTAGATAATCTGCAAATCTATTTACTCTTCATAGCCTCTAGATAATCTGCAAACATGTTTGCAGTTACTTCAAAATATGTTTGCAAATTACTCTCCAGCAGTAATTTGCAAACATATTTTGAGGCAAAAAAACTACTATGTTCAATAGATAAAAAAAGCGTTGTAAAAATCTGTTGCACAAGTTATTTAAGGATTAAAGGACTAAGAAACGACCGAAATTAGGATTTTAATTAAGATTTCCTCTTCTGAGACTTTGACGTTTTTTAATTTTTTTCTTAAATTTTTCGCCCGATTCTTGACTTTAGATTTTTACATTTTTTAGGTAAATTAAATTTTAAGTATATTAAAAAATACATAAGAAAACATATATCGCACACCCAATCCAGACAACCTTTGTGTTCTCTAATCAACCTAATCCAATGCATTATCACTGCTAATAACTGAACCTAATAAAATTCTATAGAGATTACATCAAAAGTAAACATAAATCTCTGAATTTGTATGAATATGTAGTATTTCATCAAAACTTTGATCATAACTACTTTGGTCTATTCAAAGCAAACATTAGGATTTTGTTTGTTTAGGATTCTTAAACGGTCAAACCAAAGCTTCAGAGAGTTATGAAGACTAATAATAAAGGACATTTATTAATTTAATATTTACTAAATACACAAATTTTAATATAAAATAACGCATAAAATTTAGGGGAATAATGCGCCTAGGACTACAGCATGTATACAAACATGAAACAGAATTGTTAGTACTTTTAAAAAAATGTTTTATTTGTTGGGAATTGACATCAAATATAAAAAAAATCACGAAAAAATGCAACAATTTATATAAACAATTTGCAAATAAATTTAAAAATATATATTTAAGTACACTTTGTGCTTTACTTAACAATATATTTTTAGATAAGATATTGGATTAATAAACAGATTTAGGTGTTGAACAATTTGTAATATAGTATGTAAGTATAAATCGCATTTTTTTCAAGATTTTATATATTTTAAATCAAATTTTTGGTTATTTAGTTACAATTATTTTATGAGATTTGAGATAACATATTTTATCATTGCATAAAATAATAATAAATTGAATTTTGTAATTTGAAAATAGAGTTGAAAAATAAAAAATAATCATTTAAAGAGATAAAAGCATGTTTTAATGACCGAGAATAAAAGTCAGCAATATTTATTAAATGAAATACTCCTTGAGCGATGCTTTTGAAGACCGTAATGCAAACTGTGCTGTATACATTGCAGGAGCATTTTTCTTTCATCACAAGTAAGTAATTCTAATTAGAGTCAGAGAAATTCTAAATAAGAACATGAAATACATAAAATTATTTATATTTGCATAAAAAATAGATGAGTTTATCGAAAGCATAAAAGTTCATCTTATGTTCCGCCTTTAAAATATTTATTACTATTTATGTATTATTAATTATTATTAATATACGGCTTTTTATATAAATATAAATAAATAAATAATTTGTTGTAAATAACAGGCCCACAAAAATATTTACTTGTTTCAACAGGAAATAGAACCACTAAGAACTACTTGCTTTATAAGTTGTTTGTTGAAGACTTAACCTGATATTTCACGAGAGGCAAACCATCGGTTGACAATTCTTCTATGTGTATTGATTTTTTTAGATTTATATCTAATAGTTATGTGTGTATGTTGCAGCAATGATCTCGAAACACTATTTCAATTCATATTTGAGATCTATGTCAGACATCATATTGCTTGATACCGAGCTGACCAAAATTGAGATCGAACCTGGAACTAAGAATTGCTAGCCCACATTCATTACATTCAGAAATGAGGCGATCAAAGGCAGGATTTAAAAAAAACCTCTATCGCATAAGTTCAATAATATACTATCTAAAGCTGTAAATTCCAAAACCCAATATTTTTTTAAACATTCCTAACAAAACCAAAGTTAAGTTGGAATAACCTTCTTAATAAAACCAAAAGTAATTGGAATTAAATTTTTTTCTATCATGTTGTAATACATTTTTTTCATTTTTTTGTTTTTTTAACAGAAATTACAACTTACCAAAGTTGTTTTATGAGTTGTTTTTGCTAATGGATTACCATTCAATAGGTTGTTGTGTGTTATATGTCTGTTTCCTTATTATACCTATTTCTGTTATGAAATATTTTATATTAGAAAGTTGTAATTTTTTGAATGTGATAATAATGTGATAATAAGGTTAACATTTATGCGATAAAGCCTAGAATGACACTTTTTACTTGCAAATATATTTGTATCTATATTTTCAAGACCAAATGGTATCGCTACTGCTTGATATCAGGTTTCACGCAACGCTGGATTTGAACTAGGAAACTTGTGGTTCTCCCACAGCGCCACAGACGAGTACCCTTTACATATTTTGAACGAGTTTTTCGGTACCATATCCGCCGAGTGGTCATTACATAACACACACACACACACCACACACACACACATATATATATATATATTATAAATATTATATATTTATATAAAAAACTTTTACAATAAGAAATTAACGACATTATAATAATTAATTATTTATATACAGAGGAAAAAAATTAGCTCTTACAGAATTAGTCTATCTTCGATGATGATGCCGATATTATTTGAATATGTGTGGCCTTTCATCTGCAGTAAAATTAGAGAAACACACATTTTATGTTTTTCTTAGCGGTCCATTTCTCTTAGCCCAAGTAAACAATCTAGTTAGTATGCATCTGCTTTTAGAAATTTTGCTAATAATTTATCATCGAAGTGAGAAAAGTAGACGCCTCATTTGGACCCTCTGCGCGTGCCGGCTGGACCTCACGCGAGCCGAGTATATCATATTACGTGTGCTAAATTTTGGGGGAAGAACAGATGCAAACAGATTTTATTCAAACGAATATTAATTTATGTAAAACTAATTATCACATATAATAATTCAGTATTCATTTACTATAGCATAGATTTTTTTATATTATTTACTTGTTACTTTTAGAGGAAAACGGCGGAAATATAGCTCAATCCGAAGCATAAGTGGAGCCTCTTAAATATGTTTAATTTGATCCAGAAATCAGTACAAATTTTACATGTTATCAATTAACCTGCATTAATAGAAATAATAGAGTAGGAACACAATGGTAAATTTAACTTTTGACAATTTTACTGTAAAAACGAAGCCAACTAAATCGAAACCAATAATATCTATCTTCAATAAAATACCTTTCTAATTCATCATTGCAGAACTATGTTGTTTACTATTTTCAAAAATTTGAAACCCATAGGTAGGGTAAAATGGTACAGCCAAGAGGCAAACAGATCCAATGTCTTATTTTTAATTTTACGAAATTTTAGATACATTATTCAACCAATGCATAATATAAAGCTCAGAGGCACATTTTTACAAAGATAACACTGCATATAACCTAGATTTGGTATATTGTCAGAAAAATTCATCAGCAGAGTTCGATTAACTATTAATTTAATGTATGTCTTATAAAAAATGCTCTTCTTAGCTTAATTTACTGTTTTATTTACTATTTTTATTGTATACATCTTTGCCAGGGTAAAGGTTTGCTTACCCCACCCACGTGTAAACTTTTATAGAAGGCATACAAAAAAAAATTACGAATTTAACTGAAAAATTCATTTAACTATTAAATATTTAAAAATCAAATTAAAGTCTCGTAAATTAAACAACAGTGCTCGCAACAAAAAAAAATAATCATAAAAAAAATTACTTTTGTTGTGGATTTTCATAAATTGCCGATTATTTCCTGGTAGCGACGTATAAGTAACAAGATGATGAAAAATTTTACACGTTAACATTTTTTATAATCTTGACTATTGATCACACAACGTTATATAATGTCGACAAACTTTGTTACAAACTATTTGGCAAAATAATTATCTACTATAAAGAAAATATAAATAAATCTTTGTTAAAGGACATAATATTATTTTAAAACCTAATCCAAGAGACCCAGAAATGTTTTCAAAATTATGACTATTCATTTATTACAATAATAGTTTTAAAATTTAATATTGATAAATACTTAAGTAAAACTGAATAAATTGACGACCAAAATCGTTATTTAAAAGTATTAGTAACAAAAACTGTACAGTAGTACTTTTGTTTTGAGA
The DNA here is from genome assembly GCF_003426905.1 of Ctenocephalides felis. Classification (NCBI taxonomy): domain Eukaryota; kingdom Metazoa; phylum Arthropoda; class Insecta; order Siphonaptera; family Pulicidae; genus Ctenocephalides; species Ctenocephalides felis. Next base: position 27,195,521 of record NW_020538040.1, read on the forward strand.
TTTTACAAGCATAAAAGTTTTATTTTTAAGTCGAGCAGTT
>NW_020538040.1:27196560-27242495 GCF_003426905.1 Ctenocephalides felis
GATACAACAAAATTTATAAACAACTCTAGTATATATACATATGTTTTGATAAAAATCAAACTAACCTTCCACTTTGTGAGAATGGCGTTTGATTCACAATTTTCTGTACTAAAGCAGGAGCAATTGCTGACATATTAGAATTTATACCCAGACCAGGGTTAGTATTTGAAGATGCACCTCCCATATTATGAGAAGATTTGGCCCATTTCCACTCTGGAAATTTAATTTCAAAAATATATATATTACCATGCTGCATCATGAAGTTTTAGAAATAATGTAGACAACTATAAAAGCAATAATTAAAAGGAGAAAGTAAATTCAGAAAGAATTTATTCTGAGAGAATCATTAGGGTTGCTAACATTGGATGTTTGAAATTATGTAAAAAATTGGAACATGTTATATTAAAAATGTATGTATAATAATTCAACGTATAGAAAACAACAAAATACATTAAATATTAACTAACCGGATTTCCAAGAGGCATGTTAGATTGAGGAAACCTGTGGGAGGATGATCGAAAGATACATCGTCACGATGACGTCCCCAATTGTCTACGTTGCCCATATTACCTCTGAATTGGCTAAGTAACTCTAAAGCTTCTTCACAATTCATATCACGATTACGTAGTGCATGTTCAACATCTTCTTTCTGTGAGAACAATTTTAATACAATTAGTATAACACAACGAAAATACCAAGTGTCAATTTTATAGATAAGTATAAAAGTAACATTTATCATTTAACTCTTTATGTCTTGCTCAATATATAGTAATAAATAAACCAAGTAACAAATAAATTTCGTAAACATTTTGAGTATGTAACCCTAAAATCTAAAACATCAATTACCTTATATCCCATCTCACAAAGTATTCGGAATTGTTTACTATTCCAAACCATTTCCTTAGAGAGTTGTTTAGAGGGTGGATTGGGTTTCCAATCTGAAGGCATATCATTATCAGCCCATCCACTAGGTTTGGGTACTTTGGGACCTCCTCCCCATCCTCCAGGGTTCATACTATTATCACTACCTGTCCAAGACATACCTCCCTTATCATCCCAATTGTGTGGATTTTCATCCCAAGAACCATTTCTGAAAATATTATAAAGTAAATATACAATTTTTTAACTTCCCGAAGGAGAAGTTTATGTTTTCATCAAAAAATCCGACTCGCTAATTTTATGTTTCTCGACGTTTCAAGCCATTCTGAATCGAATGAGACCAAATTTGGAAAAAGTATGTGTGTGTGTGTGTGAACCGATTTTTTGCCGTAAATCGACGTTTTCTCAAAAACGCCTGGATCGATTTCAAAAATTTAAAAGCCATTCGATGTATCTCAATGAGGACTAGCGTTTCTAAGTTTTGCGCGACGATCGGTCAGGCCGTTCTTTGTAAATCGCAGAAAAGTGAAAAATGAAACATTTTCGTCCACGTTTTAGCCCGTAATTATGAATCAATTTTGAAAATTCAAAAACCGTTCGATAGATATTGATTGGGAATCGTGCTGATTAGTTTTGGTAAAGATCGGCCCAGCCGTTTTCTTGTAATAAAGTTTTTTTAAAAAAAATTTCGACGATTTTCATGATTTTTTTTTGACGGTAGATACCATGGTCTTGTAGATCATACTAAAATATTACGGCCCTACAAGTCATTTAATTTTGAAAAATCGTCAAAGTTTGCAAAAATAGTATCGTTTCTTTGACATTTGACAAAATTAAACCTTTGATCGACATTTTCTCAAAAACGCCTGAACCGATTTCATAAATTTAAAAGTCATTTGATGTATCTCAATGAGGACTATAATTTGTCAGTTTTGTGAGACGATCTGCCGAGCCGTTTCTTTGTAATTTGGAAAAAAGTGTTAAACTTTTCGTCCACATTTAAGCTCATACTACCGAATCGATTTTAAAAATCAAAAACTGTTCGAAAGATATTACTTGGGAATGATACTGATTAGTTTTAGGTGAAAATCTACCGAGCCGTTTTCTTGTAATTAACTGTTGAAAAAAAAATTAAGTCGATTTTCATGTAACTTTTTTTGGCGATATATATCATGGTCTTATAGAACTTACTGAAATATCATGGCCTTACGACAAGTAGTTTAATTTTAAAAGTTAATCAGAGATTAAGAAAATGAGTAGTTTTTTGACGTTTGTTAAAATTAAAATTAGACGATTTTCTTGATATAACGATAGAGTGCTTGGTTTTAATGAACATAGTAAACCATTAAAGTCCTATGGAAACTGGTTCAATTATAAAAACTGGTGATTTTTGAAAATTTGCCATTAGAAAATAATAGAGTCAAAGTGTTCGTTCGTTTTCAATCATATGTAATAAATCCACTCGGAATTCTTTTAATCACTCATAAATCAAATTATTTTTTATGATTAAGTCGATTAATTACACATATCGGAAAGTTCATGTAACTTGCCTCAAGGCTAAATACCAAACCAACCAGTTTTTTTAATTAATTTGAATAATACTAAAGCTATTTCTAATTACCTAGGCCCAGACATCCACATGGGATCAGGTTTGTTAGGCAATCGATTTGGTGCTGGTCCACCTGGTCCACTACCTAGCCCTCCACCTCTCCCAGTCATGTTTACACCACCTGGTTCTTTCCAGTGTGCCAACCCCACACCACTTCCAGCACTTGGTAATCTCCCACTGCCACCTGCAGCTCCAGTACCAGCACTTTGACCTCCCCAGAGAGAGGTACCATCATCAAAGTTAGGTAAGTTGCGCCTTTGCACGGGTGGTGAGGGTTCTTCCCATCCCGATGACTTTGTAGACATCATATCTTTTGCGTTTGGACCAACACTCCACTGGCCTTCAGTAACAATACAAATAAAATTAAGCAACATGCATGATATGTATTTATAGACAACGTTTCAACAATCTAATACTCTTTTTTAAAAAATCTTGATTTAAAACCTTAGTTTATCAAAATCTGAGAATAAAATAAAAAATGAATATTACCTGGTGGAACCATTTTATTAGGACCCATTTGATGAGCCCACATTTCAGTTGATCCATTGAGACGTCCTGAAATTCCTCTAGTATCTCCTCTCATATCACCATTATTACGCAAATCACTACCTCCCATGACACGTGGGTCCAACATCATATTTCTCATGTCTCTGACTTCACGAGGATCTGTCATTCCTCGAGGATCCATTCTGGAATCTGAAGCCCATGAGGCACCACTACTGTTAGCACTGCTAGCACTATTACCCCATTCATTCTCTTTTTTATTACCTAAAATAATTGTTCATAATTATTTTATTTGTATTACTTTTTAAAAATATGAAAAAATTCATCCATACCCAAAACACAAAAACTAATCATATATTTTTGAAAAGTTTATATATTTTGTACAAATATGTATTTGTGTAAATATGTTTATAAATTTGTACAAATATGTAACACCTCATTAATATTTCAAACCCAAGATTACAAAATATAAAACTATTTCATCTAAAATATAATATTAATTGAAATAAATATTTGATAAAACCCAAAATATTTTTAATCCTTCAATGCTCAGTAATTAATGTAGAAAAACTTAATTTAATATCGCTAAGTATTAAAACTAACGACAAATTATTTGTATTTGTTGTAAATAAAAACTCGCAATGGTCTATTGATGGATAATTTTTGGATATGCTTTTCTTGCATATCATGATCTATCTGTAAATAAATCTTTCTTCCTCTCATATAAGAACATACATGCAAATTCAGTTACATATTGTCCATTTGGAAGGGCAAAATAATGTATTCATAAGTGAGAAAAAATAACTGTCTTTGTGGCCTATCCTAAAATTTAGGTTTCATATACTCTGGCAATTATAATTTTTTTTACAAATCTATTATATGAAGGATTATACAGTCAATCCTCTGTTAACACCGCAAGTGCATATCATGTGAAACCGTGCTATAAAAATCTCAGATTCAAAATGAAATCTGGGCAAATTTGTAGTATGATCTATGAAAACTTACTATAGCGTTTTATGGGAACCGTGCAATGATAGATTAAGAATTAATACAAGTCGCAACATTTTTATCTCGCTCTATGGAGACGAAGAGGTAAAAGGCATTATAAGTTATAAATTTGTGTACAAATTATTGAAGGGCATGCATGGTTGAATCAGTAAGCGCTTGGCTTGCAGATGCAAAGATAATCAGGACAAATGCCAATATTGAATACTAAATATAAAAATGATGTAAACCTCAAAATGGTTGATAAGAATTTTAAATGGTTGAATATTATAGCAAAAACCAACAAAAAAAAATGAATTGTTTTTATTAAAATCAAGGGTTGATATTAGAAAATGATAAAAGGAAAATGAAACAAAAGCTAAATAATAAAACATTTCTAACAAAAAGTTATTCAAGCTGATTTTTTTCTAGGAAGGCTGCAAGCGAAAATGCCATAGCACTAATTAATCTGAAGTCATACACAGTATGTAATCTGGCATGGTTATATAAACATATTGTAAAAGATAATATAGTTGATAACTATATCTATATATATATATATAGTCATCCCTCCGATAACACTAATCTCACTCAACAAGCACGAGTTTCTTCTGCGCAACCTATGAACGATTCTATTAACTAGATATAGTTGTAAAAAGTTTTAATTTAGGTTTCGTTATGAACTATATTATCTTTTACAATATGTTTATATAACTGTTATTTAACTGTAACTTTTACTTTGGGATCGTTCAAGTATTACGTAAGCAGATTTAGTACAATTATTTACCCCCCTCCCCCTTTGTCAGCAAAAGTAAGCAAAGTTGTCACCAAAATATCACATAAATAAGCAAATCAATAACCCCCCCCGCCCCCCTATAGTGCTTACGTAATACTTGAACGGCCCCTTTATAAAAAATCGTGGTTGGTTGATACGTAGTATGCATTATGATATAGTTTATTTAGTTTACTTTGTACAGTATAATCAATAAAAGTCAAATTAGCTCTTTGAACCCCACCCTACCCTATATATATATATATATATATATATATAGATATATATATATATATATAAAATATAATAGATAATATATAACACTGATTTTTAATACATATTTTATTATGTCATGTGTTGTCATTTGAAAACTTATTTTTTGTATTTTATTGAATTTAATAAAAAAAAAACTGGGCGTTGAAGGATTTATAAATTCCTATGAATACTTATTACAGTATAATCATAGTTTCACCAATTATGTTCTAAATATTATATATGATCAAATTAAATAGTTACAAAAAAAACTAATAATCAAAAAAAATATGTCAACAAATAATAATTACATTTCTAATAATTTGATTAAACAAATCTAACATTGCACAATCATTCATACCTCCCCACATACCACTACTTGGAACATTATTTGTTCCCCATTGAGCAGGTGGAGGTGTGGGCCTCCAGTCCAAACATTTGAATCAGATGGGGCATCATCTTCTCCCCATGTTCCACCAAGGTGAGTAGTTGGAGTGTGACCCCAAGGTGTTTTTTGAGCAGGCTGTGGTGGCGGTTGGCCACCATTACGTAAATTTGCTTCCCAAAGATCAGTACCTGCTACCACAAATTATATATATAAAATCTATATTTATGTTATAAAATTCTAAATAAATATCATAATTGAGACATAGTTGACATTACTTAAATAAAAAGTGATGTATAAATTGAATTATACAAAACTCTTTAACAAACCATATATATGACAATAAAACAGGGCATGGAAATAAAAGTGTGAATCCACTCATAATACTGTATAAGTAAATATATACCATTATTTATACTGGGTTTCCAAACTGGTGGTCCACCACTAGGGTCCGGTTTTGGTCCAGAAGGTTCTGGAGAGCCAGGTACATCCCAATTTGTATCTTGATTAACATGTTGCTATTAGAAGAAAAAAAAAGTATTACCAATAGTTTTATACTTCACTGTGAGCACACAGAAAAATAGCAATACTCTTTATATGAAGATATCTCTATTGACAAAAGATTAATGACAATTTTTTAAACAACTCATTAGTATCTAATTACATATACAGATGCATATTTTACGTGAATAATATAGTACAAGTAAGTGATTTACCCCGCCCCAGCCATCTTGACTGAATAAAGATTCCCTCATTGTGTTTAACTGTTCAAGCTGATTTTTTGCAGAGTTACTGCAGGGATTAGTGGTTGTACTTGATAAAGCTCCAGAGGCAGGTGTTCCTGCATTACTAGTAGTGTTTATAGCTGTAAACACAAATTATTAAATTGCTGTTTTCTAAAACAAGCATAGTTTTAAAGTATAACTTATAATGCATAATTTTTTCAAGTGAGTTAAGGCAAAATAAGTTTGAACAAAAAATTAAAATAAACTATATAAAAAAAAATTTCAAAACTTTGTATATTACTCTTGTTTTCCCTATTTATTAACTCAATTTAGAACTTTTGCTTTTTCCATCTGAATAAATTGATACTTACGCGCATTGGAAGTATTAATATTTCCATTATTAGGCCCTGAAGCTGAGTTTCCCGTAGAACTAACAGGTTTTGATTGATTGGTGTTAGCTCCCGTAGGGCCAGTATTTGTACTCCAATTTGGACCATTATTATTTTGAGTATTGTTACCCTGAGTTTGAACAACATTTTGAGTGTTCGAAGCAGTTGCATTTGCTTTATTTGAAGATCCTACAAGTTGAAAAAAAATAAATATGGCAAAAGAAGAAAGTACTAAAAGTGAGAACTTGAATTACCATCAGGTTGTGATGTTGGTGGACGTTGAGTGCCAGTTGCACTGTTAGCATTCCATTGTGATTGTGAAGCCCCAGGACCACCACTTGTACCCCAATTTCCAGAATTAGCTGAACAATAGATAAGGCTATAATATACATTGAACAATTTCATATAATTATATAATTTAATTACCGTTTCCAGTATTAGAACCAGGTGGGCTTCCCCATCCAGTAGTACCACTATTTAAAGAACTTTCACCACCACCACACAAGCGTAGACGAGGCGATATTCCCAGCGTTCATGGTATGATGATTTTTTATTTCCAGTCAGATCCTTAAATCATTTGTCATTGAAATAAAATCACTCTGACCATTTCCAGAAGCCAATTTTTTTGAAGATTCTTGATTTACAGATATACCATTCATTCTGAATGCAATCCCTGATAGACTTTCAGACTCTTGGTAAGATAAAATATTAAATAAAGCGCTGTTAGTAGCATAATCAGACTTGTAATTGTCAGGTTGATCATCATAAGTATCTGATGATCCAGTAAAGCTGAAGTATTTTTGTTTCTCATTTTCAGGAATGGCAATATTTTCAGGAATGTTGGGACTGTTTAACACACTTATCTTCTAAATTAAGTTATTATTTATATATTAATGTTACACTGACTTTGATATTGTTTCTGAACTTCCAAAAGAGCACCAATTTATTTATACTTGTGTGTCATTATAATGATTAGTTGTGATCACAATATTTCGATGTGCTAAGATATTGATTCGGTAACGGCAGCAGTAACTAAAGATGATAATTCATATTGTACGTAATGATATCACGTATTTTGCAATCAAATTAAGTCATCATGAATAGATGACAAACAAATATCAATTCACCATATTATTATTAAAGATACCCTTATGTAGATTTTTGTTAACGTATTCTAATGTTCACAGATTGCATATTGTATTCCTTAGAAGTTATCTTAGATATAAGTGAATTGCTCTTTAAGGTGGATGAGTAATATACACATATCTTGCATGGGTAAGATTTTTTTCAGCATATTGCAAATGGAAGAACAGAAGTTTCCGGGAAAGAATGTGTATCCACCATATATAAGTCCTGAAATTAATACATTAATTATTTTTTAGAATAAATTATTTTATTACATTGCTTTAAGAAAATATTTAATAATTTCATATATATTGAATATAATTTAAAAAAATAGGGCAATATGTAAATAATACCTTGAAGGACTGAAAGCTACAAGGGCTGTTATCACAGAATATCCTCTTTCTTTGAGTGAACAAGAATGTGGAACCAACCAGATTTTCCCACATCCTCGTCCACAAAAAAGGCCGACTAACTAGAGTTACACAGGTAGAACCTACAAACCACAAAGGACATAAATAAAAATAAAACTAAATCTTTAACATTTCTCATTCATTTCAAGTGAATGGTGAGAAAAGAAACTGAAGAGAAATATTTATAATTTTAAATAACAAATAATTTGATAGTTCATCATTTACAATAATGCTCATGTAAATTCAACTACTTAAATATACCTGAAATCAAAAATTGCATTAGTTCCATGGCATTCATAGCTGTCGTTTGCGTGTGTGTTTCCTAAAAAAAAACATTATAGTGTAAATGTATATAGATATATATATATATATATATATATATATATATATGTATTGAGAATTTTTTTGTTCGATGTTGAAACTTTGAATTGAATATTTATATCAATAATATTGAATTTATGCAATTCAATTATATATATATATATATATATATATAATATATAATATAATATAATTAAAAAAAAGAGTAACTATTTTATAAGCTGATGTTTTATTAATAGTATTATTACTATTATTTATTTATTCACTTATTGATTCATTCAAAAGCAAGCCATAATAAATATTTCTGGGTCTTATCAGGACTAATGTTATGTTAATGTAACATTGTGTTACTAATAGTACATAATATTGCTTTACTATTAGTAATTGTACGTACTAGTACTAATAATAATGCTACTTTTTAAAGATAAGAATAATTATTTACCTCGCAAATTTGTACAAAGGGCATTGGAATAGTTTGTTCATCTCAGCCTAGTGAACACAGTCCCTTGTCAGTGCCATATTTTCAAAGTCAATATTCTGAAATAAAGTTAACAACATTGATGTAGAAAAATACAACATTTAAGCTAATCCATCTGTTGGAAAAATAGTAAAAATTTGCAGCTGTGTGATGTTTGACACCAGATGTGTGTCATCATTCAGCAACACCAGAACAAAAACGAAATTTTTTTAGAAAATTAAAATTGTATCAATATTCGAAAAAAAAACCTTTTGGAAAAATAATGATGAATAACCACAAAATTAAAACGATTTTGAGGTTTCAAAACGTATGAATGAAAGGTTTTTTTAAATACTTTTACATTTTTATTTCGACGAATGGTCTGCTAGTTACTCTTAAATATGTTTCAACATCGAATCTCAATATATATATATATGAGATTCAGCCTTCAGGGCAATACATCAATTAAAAAATTTGTATGACTTTAAATCATTTTTATTTTTTCCATACGTTTCGACACATTGTTTTGTGTCATCTTCAGTGGACTCTAGTTTGAAGGAACAGATAGAAATTATTAATTAAAACTAATATATAAGAAGTGATATGGACTTACATGTAATTGAATTAATCCTAATTATTTCATAATTATAAATGTTCACAATGCACCAAAAAACCAATTCTTGTCACTTTTAAATTGAACAATATATAAATTTTCGAATGAGTTTTTTATGGAATTGTAAAGTACATCCCGCTATTCTGTGTTCCGATGCACGGGTGCAGACTGAAGTCATACAAATTTTTAATTGATTAATTTTTATTATTGCCGTAAGAAGACTGAATCTCACATATTTCAACATCAAAATTATATAAAAAATTTAATAATATATAATATATATATATATATATATAATATATATATATATTATTAGGGAGAGTCGATTTTAAGGTCACTTAGGCACATATGATTTTTGGATACTAGGGATCAAAATAAGATACTTTGCTGAAGAAACCATGCCTCTAAAATGAATTCTGATGACCTTTGTTCAATATATAATATATTTATATATATATATATATATATATATATATATATATATATTAAATACGGCACGTATGTACGTATATTTCTACGACTTAAGTTTCTTTCTTTTTGATATTTAGAAAATTTTATTCCGTAGTAGGGATCCAAAAATATTCGAGAATGAGTAAACACGCAAAACTACCACTTTATTATTTTTGAATGTACAGTAAACCCTCCGTTAACACGGCATTCTGGGTACACGATTCCCATACTACGCGGAGCTAAAAATCTGACATCCCTCCGACTACACGGACTTCCTATTACACGATTTTTGTTCAACAGCCCATAAGTTCCTTGCGCAACCTATGAATGATTCTATGAACTTGTTATCAAAAGGGTATTATTGTAAGTTTTGTTATCGACTTTTATCTTTTAGACATGCCTGATTATATAATAGCTGTCTAAGAACACTTTTGAACTGAGTACTACGTCCCGTCAATTTTTGAATTGTGTCTATGTCATACATGTCATTTTGTCCACATTACTCCTACTTCAAGTTGTATTCTTTAGTCTCCATAACAGCACGATCAAAATGATGCAATTTGTACTAACTCTGAGTCTCTCATAGCGCGGTTCCCTATATAAGTTTCTAAAGAACGCACTACGAATTGTCCTGAATTGTATGTTGAATACGAGTTTTGTGCAGCGGGGTCCCCATACTGCACGGAGATATTTCTCATATTGTAAATGATGTAAATCTGTTTTATTTTATAGAATTAACGAATCTTGTATATTTTATCATATAATTTGATATTATTTCAGATCATATACAGATATTTTCAAACAAAAGCATTACAAAGTTCTCAAAAGTTTTCAATTCATATCCGTGAGTCATTTTCCACAAAAATGTGCAGACATAAAATCGCTAACGGAATATAGAGAATTATGAGGACATGTATGTCTGATTTACAGATTGGCAGAAAGACGTCGACAAGGTCAACTGAAAAACTTTGACAAAATGCAATGAAGAAATTTAGACTAAACCAAAGCGATACGAATAAGCTTAGAACCCCAGAGAAAAGTCCTGCCAGAAGGCTGCATATCAAATTCTGCACAATTTGTTTGAGAATAGCTAGTAACGAGTCTTTCGAAGGCAACGAAAATTCTTTGACTAGAGAAAGAAGAATTAATAATATCAAATACAATCATAGTATACTTGTTTATCAACGAGTACTACCGAAATAAATTAGAAAACGAAAAACAACAGGATAAAGTGAAAAGATGATAGATTGAAGATCAATGTCAATAAATCGAAAGTAAGAGAATGTCGAAAAGAGCGTCTGAGGATATAAAGGAGATTGTAAGAATCGAAAAATGAGGGAATCGCATATGTATTTTATTGTTATAAACATTATTACAACATATACTTTTAAAGAGCACAACTAGTGTAACCGCCTAAAAAAAAGATTATTTTTGGGAATTTATATTTAAAAAACTACTTTATCAATCATTTCAAAATTTTGGGAATATATTCATGCATGTTTTGAGAATACATAGAAAAATTCTCGAAGAAAAAAATTAAATATTTTTTAAGTTATCGTCGATCTCCAACGGCGCGACAAAAAAATGGTCCTTCTGCTGCAGTGATTTTGGCTTTCTACGTGGATGAAATTTAAAAAAGAAAATTTTTTGTTAAACTAGATAATATTTGTCTGTAAAATGAACTACGATGAAGAAAAAAAAATCAAAAATTGACAAAATGACAGCGTTTTTAAGAAAAAAAATTCGAATTTTACCCAAAATTTTGGTCGTTTTTGGATTGCCAAGATTCGATTTTTGATCCGATCAAAAAATCGATAGTTCATTTTACAGAGAACTATACATAGAACATGTAAAAAAAAAATTGATAGTGATCGGATCATTTGTTTTTAAGTAATCGCTGCAGCAAATTCGGAAAATGCTGTTTCGAGAAAAACGCGGTTAAAGATAAAATGATGGTTATACTATCTATATACTATATATATAGTCTTTAAATGACTGCAACTCAAAAACTATTTAAGATATCGATTTAAAATTTTGGTATGTTATTTTTAAAGGTATGACCTATCGAAATATGGAAAAATTGAAAATTCGATTTTTTGAAAATTTCACACTAGTTGCGCCCTTTAATGTATGCACCTGTATCGTATTTACTATATATACGCCAATATCGTGTCTATCGGCAATATGTAATTTGTGCTTACTATTTAGATAAGATAATTATATGTTTATAAAAAAAGTATAAACATATTGTATCTGTAATAGTGCCTCTCAATTAACGACTTGTAATACATGAAGATTAAAAATTATAGGTTTTGCATTTTCTGTAATAAATGTAATTTTACTAATAACCTAACAAATAGCATTTCTAATATTATATATTACGTACTTTAAATTTACACAGAATCAAAGCTGTTCCTTTATAATTTCATTCTGTTAAAATCATATCTTCTATTATAAAATTAACAATCTAACTAGAATCAAACAACATATACTATAGCACAATAGCTAACTACGAAATATTCAGATGGTAATAAATCTAACTAAAAAGTGGATAAGATAGTTATTAACCACAGAAATAGTTCCAAGTTATTTTCAAACAAATCCACAGGTAAATCATTTTAGTTCTCAATTCTATTTCACATTGAAATCTGAACTATATTTAAGATTTATATAATATATTCTTTATTATATTTTTGTCATGAACGTTATTTCTTCTGGAGATTGACGCATACATGAATAATTTGCAATAATTTGCAATTAGTTCCGAAACTATTTCTAAATATATGTTTGTTATTGATTTATGGAATTTGAAGTTCGATGCACAAAAATATTAATAAGTAAGAAAATACATATACATCAATAAAAATTGTGTGATTGCATTTTTTAAAATTTATTTTAAATCAATACGTTTCGGATAACATCCTAGCCTTCATTAAGTGGAATATTGTAAGTAAATAGAATAAAAATAAAAATAATGATGAACTAATTTAAAAAACACAATTTGGCATCCCTAATTAATGAAACACTATTGAACCATGAAGTATTGTATTAAGATGTGCACTATTGAAAAATATATTTTTCCACAAAATGTTGTTTACAACAAAACACTCTAACAAACATGTATAAAATTTATTAACTCATCGAAACTGTGTACTGACTGTTCTGATTTTCTGATAGAAAAAAACATTAAAAAACGGTAAACAATTTAAAAATATGATTATAGATCATATGAATAATTTAAATCGATTTTTTAACCCTAAATATCCTACACAAAGAAGGTTTGTTGAAGGGTTGCATATTCAATTACATAGCGATAAGGAACTAAATAAAAAAACGACTTTATATCTCTGAACGAAACAAATACATGGTTTTTGAATAGTGTGTCAAAAATTTAAAAAAATGACAATTCCATAGTTATTGCCATTCTCACAAATTGTTGAGCACCTGTGCAACCCTTATGACAAGTATATTTATATATATTTTTTTTAAAGGAATTACAGTCAGTACACAATTTCGATAACTTGATAAATATTATTCATGTTTATTTACGTGTTTTGTTCTAATGCCAATATATATATATATATATATATATATATATATATATATATATATATATATTACAATAGTGCACATTTCAATACCATGGTGCAATAGTGTTTTATTAATTAAGGATGCCAAATTGTTAGTGTTTTTAGAGTAGTTTATTATATTTCTTTTTAAACTATTACAAATTATTTACTTAGTTTAATTATTATAATTGATAGAATATTCCACTGAATTCCACTGAAGAAATGAAAACCAAAATATATAACATATATAACATGCATATATATATATATATATATATATATATATATATATATATATATATAATATGCATGTATATGACCTAATAGATGGCAAAAGCCGAGTATAACAATTTATACGTACACATTTTTTATGCAAAGCAAATAATGCGTTTATGAAGCATAACAGCTATATAATATACGTATATATATATATATATATATACGTATATTATATATTATGTTTTATATTCGTATTATTCACACATGACTAAACTCACTTTATTTGCGATGTAGTTAATGAACTCATAACTACAACTATCCAGACCAAATCCTATGCACAAAGATAAAATGCACGACAAAAAATTGTTTCATCAATATTACCACCTTCGTTATAAATTATTCACATTCTACATAACAAACATAAGTTCAAAATAAATTTCATTCTAAGACCACAAGAGAGTATTATCGATCCGCCATTACGTTGCAGATAATTTTACAGCTAGCGAGCAGCGGCTTGCCATCTCCATTCAATGTTGTTCGCACCAACACAGAACGAGCGCAGCTAGTTACGTACAGAAAAGTGCACACGTACGCAATCTGTGTTGTGCGGACAAGGTTGGCAAGAGAAAATCATAAAATAAAGAAAACACAGTTGAGCGCGGGTCAACATCGACATCAGCACGACCATTTTTTTCACATATATTCTTATAATTAGATTTTGCAAAAAAAAATTTAGAGAACTCGTTAAAAGGAAGTAGCACCCAATGCATATTAGCATTCCCATACAATGCATTATTATTCTATTCCTTTTAATTTAATATATTGCAAACACAAAACACCTATATTGAGAAACACTTTGCTTAAGTGTCAGTTGTGTTTAAGTGTCAACACTCGACAAGTTATACTTTTATACACTCATATCAAATTTGAATTTGAAACGAAATTGATTTAATACATTTATCATAAAAACAATCATCCGTTTCAACTCTGCATGTAAAAACTCGTAATGTATTTAATGGACGCGCAAAAGATGAAAAGATAATCACGAAGCAATAGTTCCAAAGCAATCTATTAACACATTAGGAATTCCATCATTTTCACTATTTAGAAGAATATTCTACAGAAATTTCTTTTGATAAAAGCTGCATTTACTAATATTTTTTGTTGCCGGTATACAGGAATTTGTATTATACTAACGACAAAAAATAATTTGCCATCAACGGGATCACAATATAAAGTTGAATATAAGCAAATAAGAGTATATTTGCTTATATTCTTTTATCTATGAATATAAGTTCCCAAATTGATTTGTTTTTTCAAGGATTTCGCAAGCCCAAAACACTATATATGGAGTAAATTAAATAAATCTCTGAATTTCAAGCAAATGTATATTGGTATTTTTTAAATTATTTAACTATTATCATGTAAATTCAAATTTGCCTAAATTTTGTGGTAGCCCTTATGTCATTCATGTTTTTTCATTTATGGTGGCATTTTTGTCCAAAATTTAATTTTTACTAAATTATACAATTAAAAAGCTAGCGGCTTACGGGGCGAAAAACTTCATCAATGAATCTTTTAGTTTGTAATACACAACTACAAATAATTGAAGCACCTTTCGAAGAAATTTGTTCATGAATCAAAGAATCGATATGGATATGCAGGAAAAGGTGCTTCACTTGGCTTAATTTATCAGTCAAATTTAGTAGTTATCCGATATATTACCGAAATGATAGCACTTTAGTACAACAAGCAGTTTGTCTGGCACACCTCGTATCGTGTTATTTCAATGCAAAAAATATAATTCGCTTTATTATTATAATCGTTTAATTGTTCATGTACTTCACTACTAACACCAATGTTTTTAACTGAACATTTATAGACTAACGCTTATCACGAAACCCTGTTATATAAAAGTTGAACTGCTGGAACTTACGACAATCTGGGGTCATAAGTAAAGAGAAAGGTAAAACATGAAAAGAAAATTTTCATGTGGAAAAAATATAGATATATCCTATCATATTTAGAAATCTCAGTTATATTCTATGTTGGCATAAGTATATTGAAATGATCAAACGCAACTAATTTTGATACAAAATTTGTCATTCAAATGAAAGCATAATATTCAGCCCAACAAAACAAAGCGATAGTAATTGTAATTTCATATATAAACAAAGTTCAAATATAATAATGTCTTTTATGATATATTAATATCGTGAGCGCTGTCAACGGATTGCTTTCGCCTTTATATGCATGTAGACAAATATTTGTAATAGGACACCACACACAATATATGATTGATCATTGCAATATATGGTATTCCCAATGAAAAACCAAGAATATCACATTAATTTTGTTGATTATAATCGAGAAGATAATATTAAACGTGTTTTAATATATCTATATCGCCTTAATTCTATATAACGTAGAAAGGATGTAATCGCCATTTTGTGTATCTGTACATTGCACGAAGGTACTTGAGTCTCCAAACAAAGTTGTATCCAAAACAATTACATAATTTTCTGAAGTTTAATAAATTTTTGAAACATACCCACAAAGGAGACTTCCAAAATAAATAAAAGCACACCACGTAACGGGAACACTATAATCACAGGCTATTATGATAAAATAAACTCACAAACACACAATCACAACTTACGACCTAATCATAGGACCATAGAGAAGATATTTCATGCGCACTTTGTCGACGAGATACTTCCTCAAACTCCACTGAAACTGAAATTGCGCACGCCATTGCCGCGCAATTCAAACGCAATAAATTTTTGAAACTTGTATTTTTCTAAAGGGGATTTATATAAACAAATTGTACTTATCTATTATTTTTTAAAATGACGATATAATTTTCCTATTTTTATTTTAAACAACAAATATTGCCACTTTATGTAGCCACATATGAATTAGTTGCCATTGCACTATGTTGAACTACTAATAATAAATCAATTAGCACAAATTATCATGAGTGAATTAAGCCATTGATGGATTGAAACAATCCCATTTTTTCATTTTTTTGGATAATTTTTTTATGGTAAATAATAAACTGTTAATAGTTAATTTTAAGTATGTTAATTCCTGTACATCATTTTAATAAAAGTAAACAAATTTAATAAAACATGTTATTGTCAAATATATTTCAAATTTATTTATAACAATGCTGAAAATTACCATTTCGTCATATCAAAATTCTCAACCAAATCTTGCTCATTTGATTCAATAGTATCATCAATGTTATCCTGTGGTACAATCTTTGGCTTTTTGGTCTGTTTTTTATTCTTCTTAGGTTTTTCAGAATTATCAGCTTTATTTTTAAATCTATTAATTTCTTCATCCTCGCTATCCGATGGGAATAATTCAGCTGGACCTCTTTCAATTTTTCTTTTAGTTTTATTTATTTTGGGAAAACTGTATTCAGCTATTTCTTCATTGTTAGTATATTTTTTCTTCTTTTGAATTTCATTTACCTTGCTCCATTCTTGATAGTATGTTAGAAGTGGTAAACCCTTACCACAAATCTGTGTTTCCCAGCTATTAATTATTTGCTTATTATTTAAGTCCAAAGTTATTTTTGAACGCTCATTATCTATCACTTTAGAATTTTCAATAACTTTGTCAAGCAAATGCTTTAATTGTTTGCAGTATTTGGCTATATGACACCTCTTTAAAAAATCTTTAGCCTGCAAAGATATTTTAGATTATTATATAATAAAAAAAAAAATTATGCCCAACAAAAAGTATGTGCACTAACCTGCATAACAAAAGGAACAATAAAATCAGGAAAAGCAATTGATTGGGCCTCATTTGTTAGAGTCTCAAAAAGCAATTTATAAATACTGTCAAACACTGCATCCTTGAAACCATTTTCCATCATTTGAGATTTGGATGCACGTAAAATACATGTAAATTGCATTGGTTTCAAAGAAACTTTTTTATGCTTCTGATTAAAATCATATGCAGCCAACACCTTTAAAAAAAAAATAGCGAAAATTATTAAAAATAATTAACCAATTTAAACTTAGTTAAAATAATAACTTACCTCTAATATTAAAGGTAAAATAGGTATATATAATCCAGTATTCTTTGACAAACTATTCAAAATTTGAAGACAATGAAACCTCAAAGGATAATATTGCGAAGTAGGAACTAGTTTGATTGCATTAATAACAATCATAACCAGAGGATATATCAAAGGTTGAAGTTGAGGTTTATTATGAGTGAAAGACAATAAATCTGCCCAGAGATGTATTGAACCTACATACTGCCAATTATATACGGTTTGTATATTTTCTTTTTTATGTAATGTGATAGCATTTCTCAGGTGTATAGCTAGTTGCCTGATGTATAAAAACACATGAGGGTAAGAAATGTTCAGATCTAGTGCATACATTTCCATTAAAGATCTTCTCATAAAATTAATATTAGGAAGTGTGGTGGGACTAACAAATTTGCAATTTTTTACATAAGTGATATACATAGATTTTAATACAGTATCTAATAAAGACGCTTGTTGCTGTCTTGTAATTCTCAAAATGCAAATGAATGCCAAAACTCTGACAGTTTCTTCTGAAGTAGCCCAAATACCAATCAGTTTTTTTAAAATTTGTTTTGAAACATTTAAGAACGAGGAGAGAAATATTTGCATTTGATGTAGATGTTTTAACAAAACAGCTAGAATATTTGGTGAAGTGATTCCCTCAAGCAACTGAAATTCAAATCAACATTATTGTAATATTAGTTTCATAATTATATTTTGAATATTATTATCTGTGTATTATGTAAGACACAAAAAAAGACATGCATGCATAAAACTTTAATTACAGAAATATTTAAAAAAAATAACTAACTGTAAATATTACCTTAAGGAGGTCTATAAAATATCCTTTTATTAAAGTTTTAACTTTAACCCATCTTTTGCACTTGTGAGGTTTTTGAGAAGTAGTCAATTTCAAAAATTGTGCAATTGCTGGCTGAAGATTAAGAACACATAATTGTATTACAGCATTGAATACACCGGAACCTAAAAATACAATTGTGTAACAAATGATAACATTAGAGTTGTACAAAATCTATATAACTGCTACAAAATTCATGTTATTACCATCTATTCTTAAATTCGACTTTTGCGCTTCCTCATTAGAAATACATAGCAATGCAGCATTAAATGCTTTCATGGTATTTTCGAGTACATTTATGGAAACTTTGGGCTGTTGCAATTCTTCATGCCATTTCTTAACCATTTGCAAAGTTATTGTACCACTGGTGGGAAGATCATCAGAATGCTATGTATTTTACAACATGATTCATTATTATAAAGCTCAAATATAGTTAATTGTAAACCAAAAACAATACCTCAAAGTCACTTTCATCGCTTGCTCCTTCGAGTTCTGCGTTGGGTTGATGTATACTACCGTCTGAGTCATTATCATCTTCATCTTGCTCATTATCAGAAACGTCAAAATCTAAAAGACTTTGATCATTTTCTTGCAAGAACTGGTAAAAATCCGGATCAGTACTTCTTAATCGTTCTAAAGACTTTGCATGAGATACATCATCACAACCATCACTTTCTGAAAACGACCATTTAATTAGTTAAAAATATATATTTCGACAAATATGTATTAAATTACCTGAATCTGTTTCGCTTTGTGCGACCGTCGATTTTTTCCTTGTATTAGGTGTATTAGGCGAAACATTTAATTCGTCATGAGAATCTTGGTTTTCGTCAATGACATTATTCATAAAATCATTAGCAGACATCGAAGAAAATTTTGCATTTGAAGTTTTCTTTGTTTTCACTTTCTTCTGCATTACTTTAGGTTCCTTTAAGCCTACGGCTTTTCTATTTTTTTTTACTTTTGTCATATTTAGAGCATACATATAACACAACTAAACATAACCAAAAACTTTAACTCCACGTGACAGTCTTAAAACATGTATAATGATGACAAAAACATGAAGTTAGTGAATTTTAAAATAATATACTCTTGCCAACTGTATCAAAACAAACAACTATATATAACAGAAGTTTTTATACGAAATTATAATTTAGAAAAAAAAAACTTAAACATACGTTTTAGAGAATGTTCAAATATATATCTTCAAATTATTTACAAACATTAACCAGTAAAATATTTTACCTAGAACATACGACAGCTGTTTGATGTCTGCAATTACATGAAAAATAATTGGTTTAATATAAATAAAAGTAATATATATTTGTAGTTCATAAGTTCAATTATTGATAATATTCCAGGGTTCAATTTATTTATGAATATGTACAAAACAAAAATAACAACTGTATAGTTTTAAAAGTGTTTTGAATTTATTGTTTTTGTTTGTTTTGTTTGTTATTATTTAAACTTATAACTGATAATTTTTCTTCCAGAGTTATTCTCGTATTACCACTACTAGTACTGTTCAAATTTTGAAAACTTTTTTTACGGAAATCTTCATTTTGACTGAAAGTCAAAATGTCAGTAATAGCTCCCGCTAGAATTTTGTGGTTTTTAATTATTTCTATCGCGCTAAAGGAGGGTAAAATAACATTTAAGGTTGTATTCGGATATATTTTTTGCAAATTTGACACGGTGTTCTCCAAATTTTTAATTAGATAGTTCTTTTCATCTGCACTTAAATTAATTTTTAACACAAGTCCTTGATATATCGTATCAAATTCTTTGAAGTCCTGAAACATTTCAGCATTATGTGTATTAGTTACTGCGTCAGGCTTATGATATATTGGTAACATATTGATCGTTTTATCAACACTGTAAATATGGATTTCAGTATTTGTTTTTGACATAACCTTTCTTTTAAAATCATTGATTTGGAAATCCTTTATCCAACTCCCCCGAGCAAGCACTACAAAATAAAGAATTTTGCATGAATTTAGTTCGATAGCAAAGAACATGTCAGAAAATGAAGCGCACTTATCACTTCTCCGGATGGTTTGTTTTCAGTGCACCTAAGTTGCGTTGTTATAGCTACATTTTCAGAATATTGGGCATTTGATAATATAACCTCTATAATATATTTTATTGAATCATGTAATAATTGCAAAATTAACATTATATTATGATACAAAGATACAAAACAAGAAGCTTAGTTTGGTCACCACAATAAAATTCAAGTTGCAGTTCCTTTTACTTTAGATACCAACCAGGCAAAACAATTTGATACCAACTGTAAATGATTAAAAAAAAATGCACTTGCAGCACCGTACATGTGATGGAAATGAAACTTCTTCAGTGTGAAAAAAAGAAAATTTTAAGACATCGCTTAAAAAAATTAAGGCAATACAAATTTTTTATAAACAGAGAAAAATCTGTCTATTTTTAAAATCTAACGGTTCAATTGGAAAAATTGATATTAATAATGGTGATAACAAAAATTCCAAATATGGTAGGTCTATGTATCTAGATTAATGATGAGCTTATATCTTTTATGTAGAATATATAGATCTCTAAATGTAGTTTATGTATAAATATTCTAAATATCTATACTTTATATAAAAATCATACATTTTTTATGTATCACATATGATTATCATATTTCTTTCAAAATTATCACAAATTATTTATTATTTAAAAGAACATAAATTAAAATCGTCAACTGAATTTAAATTGATGTTAATCATCTTATAAATTCAACTAAATTACATTGAATATATATATATTAAAACATAAAATAACAATACTAAACTGAAATTCAATGAAGGCACCAGTCATGCGGTATATATATATATATATATATATATATATATATATATATATATATAAAATACATAAACTCATAATATCACATTTTCGTCCTTGATATACTGCACTTTTGCACATTCAAATATATAATATCCTTAAGGTCTTGATGATCGACTTTATTAGGCACATAATATTATTTTACCCTTCATTCTCTTCATCTCATACTGAAACATTTTTTGAACATAAATTTAATATATTTGATATTCCATTCATACGATTCATGAGATTCACTTAGCTTTCTATCAAAAATTCCTTAATTTTAAGTTATATAACATTTTACAGTATTTGTAAACAAATCTAAAACGATGAGAATTTGAAGCTCGGTAGAAAGCTGAGTAAACCAATAATATAGAATAAAATACCTTTTTAGTCGTTTATCGTTTCATATGATTCATGAACGGGCCTATAATGTCCAAAGGCAAAGGAAATATTATAGTCGAGTTCTTTTCGGCTGATATTGTACTTAACGTCTGCAGGTATCTCAGCTAACAATATCAAACAATGTTATATAAAATATAGCTACACAAAAATATCGATATATATATATATATATATATATACAGGGCCGGTCCTGGGGTCCTCAGCGCCCGCATGCAAGATTTGTTCTAGACCCCCCCCCCAATAATTTTAACTGTTTTAACATTTATCTTTAAAATTATATGAATATTTACGTAAATTCACACAAAAAATTATAAATATTCTAAAAGCGTATAAAATACGTTGATTTTAATTTTATTTAGAAAATTGAAGCGATTTGCTGATTGACCATAATTAAATATTTTATATTTTCAAGTATTTCTAACATATATGTAATATTAATATTTGGGTTTTGAAACATTTTATTTATTTCATTAAACTCATTTTTATTTTTAAACATAACATTCATTTTTCATGTTAGATTTTTAAAATTTCATTTTAATTTTTTTTTTCATTATTTACAATATCCAAAACTGCATCAGTAACTTATTAATATTGTAAAGCCAAATTGTATTCATGTTTACTTTCCCATCTGATTCAGAATATCATATTGTGGTTTAAAATTTTTAAATTTTTAACGTATTTTGAAAGATGCAAAGAAATTACATATTTCCTGAACTATATCGAAAACAAAACACAATTATATTTGTATCTGTATTATTTCTGCTTAGTTAATAATTAAATTTAGTATGAACACCACTAGATATAATAAAGCTCTCGAGTTTTGTTTCTAAGTACATTTTGCTTCCATTTTTCATATTTGCTCCATTTCCATAAACCTAACCATGTCTTTAAAGTTCAAAGTTAATCAGATGCGAAACATTTTCAACAAATACAAAAGTTACAATTGGGTTTCTCGGTCTTATAGTCATTTTCTATGCACTGACTTCCCATTTTCCATTTTTCTCTATTATAATTTGTATCTATTTTTTAACAAGTTTCGTTCAAATTAAATCACCTTGCAATTTTTCATCAATAATGCCCAATAATTTAAACTTTTGTAGGTTTGCGCTTACGGTATTGAACACTAGATAATTTCTTTTTCAATTCCACATTAACTTCGATCGAAGAAAAAATTAATGAGTTCATTAAATAATAAGCAGAACAATAATTTTCTAATTTGCATGAGTAATTAATTGTTAAAATATCTCATTGCAAACTGAATATGCTTTCTGTTTCTACATATCCATAGTTACGTTAGATTGTTTATTATAATCTGTTAAGTATTCTAGATTTTATATTTAAAAAAAAATACGAATAATATATTATAAATTTCATTTTCGAATCTCGTTTTTGCGCCCCCTAACGCGTGCGCCCGCATTTTTTGCATGCATCGCATGCAAGGCAGGACCGGCCCTGTATATATATATATATATATATATATATATATATAATGAATTATTTATTGTATTACTACATTATCTTACTTGCAAAGCCGCAGGACTATCAGCCATTACTTCAGCAGCTTCACGAAGCGCTCGTGAAGATTTCATCTCACCTTCGGCTGCGATCACCTTCGCTCGTGCTTCCCTGGCTGCTTCTGCTTCCGCTGCCATCGCTCTTTGCAATTGCGTCGGGAGCGAGACATCCTTTCTATATGACATAATGTAATTGCAATTCATTTATTATGTATCTTTCTCTAATTTTAAAATTTACATTTAAAACATAACTAGCATGGCATCGTGCCTCAAGGCAAATTGCTGGAACTTTCCGTACCGTAATTAAAAATCTTGTACGGAACCTAAAAAATTTACACATTATTAAAATCTCTATAAAATATCTGATAATTTGATGTACATATGTCCAATAAACACTTTTGACCGACAATTGAAATTTTTTAACTTATTTTCATTGAAAGTCCATAACCGCTAGACCTGCCTTCCCAAAAATTTAATCAGTTCTTCATCTTGTCAATACAAGTAGTCTTTTTTAAATTATTAAAATCGGACGCTCCGTTCTCTTAAAAGCTGAATTACCGTTTTTGGCACTTTTTGCGTATCTTCAGAACGGCTGCACCTGTCTTCGCCAAAAACCAATCAGCACGTTTTCTTATCAATACGAATCGAATGTTTTTTGAATTATACAAATCGGTTGATCGTTGTTCCCGAAATCGTCGACGAAATTTTGTAACCGCACACACAAACACATATGTTATGAATTATAACATTCTAGATCCTCCCCCCACGAGGTAATGCCTAACGGCGGTTTCCGTAGAAATCAGAGGCAAGGGCAAAGCGGAGGTTTTAGTCGGTATTATATCAGGGCGGTATGGAGCTCGACATACCCAGACAAAACACCAGTCTGGGATGCATAAAAGCATTTCCTTCGCTATACAAAAAAAACATACACACACATATTCATTTTTTCTAAGGTATGCC
Organism: Ctenocephalides felis; assembly: GCF_003426905.1. Taxonomy (NCBI): domain Eukaryota; kingdom Metazoa; phylum Arthropoda; class Insecta; order Siphonaptera; family Pulicidae; genus Ctenocephalides; species Ctenocephalides felis. The sequence goes on from NW_020538040.1 coordinate 27,220,851, forward strand.
AAAATGTTCACAAACCTCTAAAACGTAAAGATGTATAAAAATTTTCATTTTCGATTTCTTTGCGATTACTATAACTTACCCTGCGGGAAGTTAATAAGACTTTTTTAAGAATATTGTTAATTCTATGTAATAGTAATGTTGCTTCACGCACATTTCTACCCTCTCGACCTTAACGCCCCATGGATCTGTGGCTTCATCCAAAGCAGCCTGCATGGCATTTGATATGGCTTCTCGTTCAGAAAGCAGTTCGGATAAATTTCGTGTTCCCAATACATTGCGCAATGTAGTAGCAGCTAGCAAACGCGTAGAATGACTATAATTTGCCACCTGTAAGGTAATAAACTGATGAACAATTTTTTAAACTTTATAACAACAAGAAATATATCTCTTAAAACATTTGGGGATAAATGGATACCATTTCATATTTTTATTAACCTGATATGTTAGAAACGTGCCGAGTTAAATGTAATTGATACAATTTTGATTGCAATTCTTTGATCTAAAATAGACCTAATGTTCAAGTTCAATTGTCGCGATTCAATATCAATACTATTCGAGAACAATTCGAGAGCAATAATCGTACATAACCTTTTAGAAGAGCAATAATTAAAGCTGAATTCAATAACATTTTAATGGTCAAAAAAGGGCTTTCATGATATAATTCATAAAGTTTATCATATTTATTTAGCCGTGAAAAAATCTCATAATGTGCGTAAAACAGATAAATAGTCGTAGAATGTATATCTAAAAATAAATTGAGAAAAAACTTAATGAACGGCAAAGGAGCAATTGTATAAACATGTATCACCATACAATTACTGGCAGGTCTAGAAATAAATTTTTCATATAGAATAACACAAGTCATTCTTATTATTAGGCTGTATAAGCATAGTAGTCCAGTCATTTAAGCTTAAATTAGGTAAGAATCTCGGAATTCGTGATACCCAGCTGTAAGTCTGTAAATACTTGTATATTGACACCCTAAAAGTTGTCTTAAAACCTACATATAGTAGGGTGTTTTTACTATATGTAGGTTTTGAAACAACTTTTAGGGTGTCAATATACAAGTATTTATAGACTTACTGCTGAGTATCTCGAATTCCGAAGTGAACTTACTATAATGACTAGACTATAGTTACTGAATTATATGATACAAATTTTCACATGCTCTAACACCCAAAACGTAATTAAATTTTAATTAACGATCAGAAGATAAAAAAGGCTATGGATAGAATAAAATTTTAAAAGTACGATTTAAAATTAACACTAACGCATATATAACTATATGAAGCATAAATACCTTGACTACAGCATTTAGCGGTTCATTAATTCTGTAATAGACGACAGCGTCGACTGACACGGTAACAGAATCCTTAGAAAGCACCTTGAAAGCAATCGAAATATTATTGCATTTTTTTACCTAATTAATCTAAATATAATTAACAAACTTATGTATTGAAATATTTAATCTATAGTGAATATAATATCTCTTCCATAAACCCTTTTGAAGTTTTGAAGCATAGATAAGGAAGTAGTTTGAATAATGTTATAATTACAATTTTAACACGTGGGAAGCCACGTGCGCACGAATTCGTGATATTATACGATTATAAAAACAGGAATAAAAAACTATGAAAGTGTTTTTCTATTTAATAATTATGTCCAATGTGAACAACAATCACTTCCAAATATTAAATTACCAAGATTTTTTACTCAACTATTGTACTCAATTTAGGAAACTTAGAACATCTTGCGAACTGCGAATGAATATAGTGAAAATATAGCTGCAGGTATAAAAGTTTATAATATAAAACGATATACAAAAAATTATATACTTAATATATGTATTTAATAAGTAATATACTCAGTCAAATAATTTAACACTTTCTGCCAAGCATCAATTCAAAAACAATCTACCAGCATCTAGGCGCTACATTTTGACGAAAACGTGCCTGCTGTAAACTTGAAATTATTATGTATGTTGTGCAATTTGTTTAATTAGAATTGAACATAGTTAAGTTTTTACAATTACTTGGCGTCGTTACAGTTTTTTTCATCATTCCACCATCTTTTATACATGTCTCTTTCTCTTTTGATGAATTTACTAATCGCTGATTATTTAATATAAAATATTATTTAATAAAAAATGTTAAAAATTACTTGCAAAATATAATGGTAAATTTCGCACAGACAACACTTTCTTAACACTGCATAGCACAGAAAAAATATTTTAGGAATGAGCAACCTTTTTAACTTTAATTTTAAAAATTTTATGGCGGGCCGCACTCATTAATAATTTACAAAACTTGATATATACTAATAAATATTAAAATATAAAAATATTACATTCCAAAATGTAAATATTTCATAAATTAATGAAACAAGAAAAAATAAGTTCATGAAATTCTACTTTAGAAATGCTTGGCCGCAGAAAATGTTTAAAGGACCGCATAAAGTCCAAGAGGACAGCCAGACGCAGATGATTAAATTTTCGGTTTTTATGTTGAAAACTTATTAAATAATTAAGAAACCAAAATTTTAGTTTATCTTGCAAAAGGGGTTGCCACAAGCAGATATTTGACTTTTTCTTGGATGGGATTATGGGTACTCGTAACATATAATATTATGTTTTACACAGTTCATTCAAAATGCTTTTAGAAAATCACGCTATGTATGTATTTGTTGTTGTTGGAATAAAACAATTACTATTAATATCATTGTAAAATAACAATTTACCTCTTGTGGAGGAACATCAAATGAAACAGTCCTTAGATCAACTTTGCAGTATTCATCAATACACGGCAGAACAAAAAATATGCCTGGTCCTCTAGCTTCACCTGATCTAATAGTTAATATTATTAATTTAATCCATATTTATTCTTAAAATCAATAAAATAAACAATGTATATGGAATTATCACAAAAAATAAATTTACATATTTTTAATAATTATTATTGGATGAATTTATGTTGCCTTGGGCTTATTTATATCACGATTATCTACATTGCTTACAAAAAAAGTTTTAACTAAAAAGTTTTCGATGTTTAACAATTAAAACATGAATAAGTTATTTTTGCCCAAGCACAAAAATATATCTACTCACTGAAATTGGATACTATAATCTAAATATATTCTGAAAGCTGTGTTCATATTTCACAAACCAAACAAGAAATATTAATGCTTTCCAAAACTTTTAATGGATTGATAAGTTTGATTTACTAATAGACCGTCAATGGGATTTGACTTCTAATAATAACATGTTGTGTAATGAACATTGATGCAACGTTATTGAGTTTTAATAGTTGATTTAGTATTTATATACACACATTGTAGAATGTAAACATTTATATATATATATATATATATATATATATATATATATATATATGTGTGTGTGTGTGTATGTGATCTTGATTGTTTTTTCGGCGTTGAGACATATTTGATATATTCGTGGAATTAAAAAATAGAACAATATTTCCACTTTCCACTATCCACTTATTTATTCAAAGACTTTCGACACTTGATATGCGTCATCATTAAGCAAATAAAACCAGGAAAAACCAAACACAAAATTTAAAAATAATATCAAATTTTGTTAAGACAACAAACAGTTCAAGTTGAGTAATAATAATCATCACCATTTATTACAAAAAAATTAAATGACATCTTTCTTATTTTCAACCTCCCGTAGGGTAAATAAAACTTCCCCTAAAAAATGGATGCATGTGTGTCTGTAGTATACATACAGTATGGATACAAATTTTTGTCAACCGATTCACTGATGCAAAATTCGTTTCTTATTTATGAAAACATTTTACTGGTATTGACGAAATAAATAATTGATTAAATTTTTGGGAAGGCAGGTCCAGCGTTTTCCGAGATCCAGAAAAAAAGTAAACAAATGCCGTATCGGTTATAAATGATCATCACTCATTAGAAATGAATCAAAAATTTCAAGATTCTATAGTAGTATTTATAATTTATAAAAAATATTTAAAATTTTTAAATAATAATATAATTTTGTGCTTTGTTTTGCCTTGATCCGCAGGTTGATAAACTGACATAGTGATACTCCTAATGCTTGCACTAACCTTAGTCTTCCAAGTCGAAATATTACAGCCCTTTCGTATTCTTGAACTACTTTGAAACAGAAAAATATGGATACAGGAAAAGTGACCACCAATATGAATACGGATCCTATTGTTGCCAGAATTTCCACACATCCCATGCCTGCATCGGATTCGGCTGAAAATTAACCATTCGTATTTCGTTATATTTTTTTCCTTTCAACAGTATTTTCTAAAGCTAAAATATATTTGCTAAAGGCATATTTCGTTATAAAATAATGCAAATTACTAAAATTATTAGAATTAACGCGATAGTGTTCACAGTTTGGTTTTATCTTTTCTTTTTGGTTATAAGTCCAAAAACAGTTTATTTGTTATTTAATATATTTATGTTCATGAAAGCTCGCAATCTATTAGAAAGCTTTTATAGCAAAATCACGTTGAAATACATTATTGCAACGTGATTTTGTTCTAGAAGCTTTATTTCTTTCGTTCTTTCTTTCCGGTTGTTGTGCCGGATTCAGTTTTTTTCTTCGCTATTACTTGTAAATAAAGATTCAGATTGAGTCTACGCTATTACTTGTAAAAAAGTTACAAAAACTTATCGAATATCTGAAAATGATATAAATGAAAAAAACTGCCGAATCTAAAAAATCTAAATCTAAATCTTCCATTTGCGAAATTTGTAAAAAAAATACAAAAACAAAATTTCTGAATGCCTAGCATAAATACTTTAGACAACTACCTCAACTTGAAACAGAAACATTTTACTAAAGTTAATAATAATTTAGAACTTTCATTCACAAAATTTGTAAAAGTTAGCAAAGTGACAAATCTCGGCTTGAAACAGGCACAAAAAGCAATACTTTTCAATAAAGATAATTATGAAGAAAATTGTACAGAATATTATACATGACTTAAAAAAGAAAAAAACATAGATCAAAAAAATATAAAAAGTTTGGTACCTACTCATTATCAGCAATTAAATGATTTTTTGTTGCATCCTTAAAAAGTATTTGTTATTTTATGTTATATTTATGTTATCTACATATATATAAAAATAAGTCGGGTTTTCCTTCCTGACGAAATAACTCCAGAACGCACAAACCGATTTCGACAATTTTGCATTCGTTGGAAAGGTCTCGGGCTCCGCAAGGTTTATAGCCAAGAAAATTAGTTGTGCATGGCATCGTGCCTTAGTGCAAGCTGCTGGAACTTCACGCACCGTAATTAAAAATTCGAGTAATGACATTAGTGAGAATTATCAGAATTATGCTTGGTTAAGTCAACGAGCAATTCTTGTCGCAAAGAATAATGATGTAGGCGCACTGAATTTTGCCATTAAATCAAAAATTGCTGGCGATTTGGTGACATACCTATGATTCTGACTGGTCTTCCGTTTGACTTCAAACGATTGCAATTTCCAGTTTGCCTTGCGTTCGCAATAACAAGTCGCAAGGACAATCGCGTAGTGTTTGCGGGATAAATTTCAAATAGATTATTTAGAAAATCATTGTTTTTCATATGGGCAGTTATACGTTGCCTGTTCACGAGTTGGAAAACCTGCTTTGTTTGTGTTAATGTCAGACCAAAAAACAAAAAATGTGGTTTACCAAAGAGCACTTCAATGAAACGGATAATTTTCGGATTCACTTTCATTTACTTAGAGAAGTTCAACTAAAAACACTTTATTTTTGTAATCGAAATAAATTCATTACTGTTGTATAATAAAATCACATTTTTCCTTTTCAAACATAAAACAAATAAAAAAATTCTTCATCTTTCTCACGAAACCATCTGGTGGCGAAACGGAGTTCGTCGGGTTTGCTAGTTTATAATAAGAACCACGTTTTGGATATGTATTTTACCATCCCAGTTCTCATAAAAAATAAATTTGATCACCTTACAAATCCCGTTAGTTAAAATGTGTTTACGATTAAAAATATAAACCGTTAAAATCTGTTTATAATTGAATATTGGCAAATGCGCAAGCATATATTTCCGGATTACTAAACAAAAAAATAATCATCAGAAATCAAATTTCAATTTATACTCTATTCATACTTTTTGTAATTTAATATTATTTTTTTTCGTTAAGAGTATTCAAGTAAATACAATTAGAAGTTCAACTTACATAATCGATATTATTAGCTAAATATTAATATACTTTCAACATTTTGACTGAAATCACATGTCCTACGCCAACAACCGATTCATTTACCACTGCCATAAACATCGACACGTCTTTGGAAGTTTGCTTTGCAGGCCGTAACAGAACAACATAAACAATATCGAAACACCGATCGTACGGCAAACACACCACATATATAACATTTGTACACACGTTGTATATACTTACGAACTTCTATATATAATTCAATACCTCCAGAATCAGTTCGCGTACAGTTGAAATCCATTTTTGAACGACGTAAATCTCCGTTAATAAACACTTTTTAGAAAACAATTCCGAGTTAGAATAATTATGAGACAATTAACGACAAAACCATTATTTGATATTTTTTTAGTTGGTTTTTCGCGTCTTTATATTTGCATTACAAAAGTCGCGATCCTGCGATCTTACATGTGGCCGACGGACGCGATATAGCGCAATTTCCAGAAATAAGCCAAGAATGAAATTATATTGCACGTGTGGATCGTGTTCGGGCACAAGTAGCAATCGACCGTTCACTGGTCGATAGAAAACAAGAATAGGCATCCTGTATCCATGTGATGCACGATTGAGCCCTCGCGACGGAAATCAATCTTAGACTCTGGAGATCACAAACTGCTTAGGTATAATTTTTACCACTTCCCATAAAGGTTGTTTTCATTGCTCTTGTAAACAGGAGTCAAAATAATATTATTTTTTTGATCTGTTATGAGATTAAGACAGTGATTTCTAACCTGTGTGGCGCGCCCCCCTGGGGTACTTCTAAGAGTGTTTAAGCTCAAAAAAGAAATTGCTATATTTCTGCTGATAACAAAGGAGACGGAGCAATCTTGTTTTAGGACACAAAGTTCCTCGCAAAATTTTCGTATTTCGTTGATATTTTTCAAAGACTTAGCGATTTAAATAAATCAATGCAAGGATCTCAAATTCGTGCTTTTGTTCATAAAGACAAGATTACGGCTTTTATGAAAAAATTAGAACTGTGTATAGCTAGTATCAAATAAATTTATAACTTTAACATGTTTCCCACTTTTAAAATTACTTGTGTTACTGATGAAATAGAAGTAAGTAAAGATCTTCTTATTATATCAGTCATATGGCTAGTCTACGAAACCAATTTTTGCATCACTTTATCTAATTACGTCCAAATACGAATGGATTAGAAATCCATTTGTCATTGAGAAACATGATGATTTTGGTCATTCAACAGCAGAGCAGAAAATGATAATTGATTTATCTAGTGATAACACATTGAAGCAGATGTTTCAGGACGAAAATATATTGTTGAGTTTTGGTTACCAGTAAAGGACTATTTTCCTACTTTGACAAATAATGCTTTAGAAATTTTATTACCATTTGTGAGATCTTACTTATGTGAAGCAGAAAATTCTTATAATAAATAGTTATGTTTGTATGTATATTTTTTATAATACTGTGTATTATTTGGTATAATTTCAGTTATATTAAGTATATTTAAATTAAATTGTTAGAAAAATAAGAAGGGGGGGGGGCGCAATATTTTTTTCATTCGAAAGGGGGGTACAAGAAAGAAAAGGTTGGAAACCGCTGGATTAAGATAATAAGATTAATCCTAACCGCTCGGCACTTATTCAAAAACAATTTACCAGCAACTCGCTGCCGCATTCCGGCGGAAACGTACCTTGTAACCACTGAGTTACCGTTTTTGGCACTTTTTGCCCCGTATCTTTGGAACGGCTATACCTGCCTTCGCCAAAAACTAATGATTACGTCTCATTATCAATACGGATCGAATGCTTTTTAAACTATTTAAATTATTCCACACTGTCGAGGACATTTGTTTGAACCATATACGTGAATTTTAAAATTAAAAATCTTGGTACGGAGCCCCAAAAAATTCACACAAAATGTGTACACATTATTCAAATTTCTATAAAATATCTGATAATTTGATGTACATATGTCCATTTATCATTTTTTACCGCCAAATAACATTTATTTAACTTATTTTTATGGAGAGTTCATAACCATTAGAACCAATGGTGTTGTGGAGCCGGAATCATTCTTGGGCCGGAACGCGTTCCGGCAAAAAAATTAAAAAAAAATTGCTACATACAGAAAGTGATTTAATAAATTGCAATTTATTTAATTGTTATTAAAGGTTCCTATTATTGTAATAAACAAACATATATGCGCACAAAATGGGTTTTGTAATGATTTTTGTTTCTTTCCTTTTCAAACGGAATAAACATGAGAACCGGTTTTTTAATTTTAGCGTTTCGGCAAAAAAAATATTAGCACAATACCACTGATTAAAACCACCATATATAAGAAGATTGAAAAAGAAGCATCCCTTCGATCTAATGCCTCTATCATTCGTATATGTAGAACTCCAGTATTATTACTGGAGTTATACTAATCAGCACAATATATAATAGCTTATTTCATTTTCTGATTGCTATTCAATTAACAAAAAAAAAAAATTATACTGTATAGTTTCACTTTTTCAAAGAATTATAATGTTAGACTTACCTGTTTGCGGGGCCCTATGGCCTGATACCGTAAGTCTATATATGCAGGCTACAGGACAGCTCATTATAGCGAATTTACATTGTCATCTACAGGAAGACTCGAATTTCTTGTAATAAATTCTTGTCCGCTTTTGGTCAACAGTTGTAGCAATTTCATGTAGAACCTGACGTCGATGTCCTTTATCCGCGATAATTTTTGTAATATCTTATTGATTACTTCTTAGCAAATTTGAGAGTCAGAAGACTTGCGTTTTATTATTCGCTTTTTCTCATTTAGAAAACTATACCTATATATTTACTTCTCCTATTTGTTTCTAAGTTTTTTAATTTACTTAATTCTCTGCAATTTAACCACTTATAATTATATATATATATATATATATATATATATATATATATATATATATAAATCGTAAAATGAAAACAAAATTCCAAGAATCTTAAAAAATTGTTTCAACATGATTTGCTACACATAGCCGCGTTAGTTTTAGTTGCGCCTTTCTGCCGCAAACAAACATGCGCTTAAAAGATTGAATTAATTGTTGATTTAGGGCTCCCCCGTGGTCTAATGATTAGAAATATGAATTTCGAATCAGAAGTTTTAAATTCGATACCCGCCACGGACAACCTGATGTCAAGCAGATGTTATATCGGCTTTTACCTGGAAATATAGATGGAAATTTATTCAGTAAAAATAGCACAGCTTTGCTGCATCAATAAAAAAATTATCAATATTACATAAATCGAAATAATAAATTTATAAAGATAAGGTAATCGTTTGGGTTGCTGACTATAAAAAAAGCTAATAAACTCGTTAATTTCTGATTGCTGCTAGTAATAATTAATATACATATACAAATTTTTGATCTAAGACAGCGTAAACGATTATAACAAGTCCCATTAGACAATAAGAATTTAACTTATTAAATCAAATATAACCAAACAAAACGCAGTTTATTTTCGAAAACAACCCGCTTATATATTGTAAAGCCCATTATATTGCAATAATTATATGATATTAGAACAATGTTTTGTATTTGTTCCACAAGTTTTCAACCTTATGGTAATTTAGTTACTGCATGTAATTTATATACTGCACACATAAACCGAAACACATACACATGTAAAGACTTCTTTAAAACACTTATTACAGTAATTTTTGTTCATGTTTGACGCACCATATATTTTAAGTAACCTTACTTACCCTAGTAAAGATTAGCACTCAAAAAAGTAAAACTAATTGAAGTAAAATCAAACTCATCAAGGTTAATCTTCAGCGTACACCATGCAAGAACTAAATTTTTCTAGAAATCTAAATATATCATGTAAAAGAATGTATATATATATATATATATATATATATATATATATATATATATATATATATATTAAAACAAGTGTGTTCAGTAAAGCAATACCACCAAGTAAAAAAAAAACTGAAACAATTAGGAAAACAGCTTTATTAATTTCCTAATTGCTTTAGTTTTTATTTTACTTGGTGATATTGCCTGACTCAACACACTCGTTTTAATATATCAACACCAAATTTACATACTCCAAAATATATATATATATATATATATATATATATATATATATATACACATACATACATATATACATGTATATTTAAGATATCATCCATATATGTTGATACGTATGCAATAAAAGTGTAAATATTTTGTAAGTCTTTATTATGTATCAAATAACATTAGAATAAGATAATGTTTGATATTGTAAATTTTTCTAACTAGGGATGTTTGCCAAATAATCTTTCACTGTAGAAGCATCTAACCTCATAAATCCATTTTCATTACTAATACCAATCTCAATATTTTCTTCTGTCATTTTGCCTTCAAAACCTTCTTTTAATGTCAAAATGGCAGTGTGGACAGCATCATCTAATTCTAAATCAGAACTATAACGTTTCTCTAAAAATGTTTTTCCATTAATGTGATTTTTGCCCATTGCTGTAGATTTCCAAGCAAAATATGATCCTGATGGATCACACTGAAAAACGTAAGGTTTTCCATCATCCCAACCACAAATTAGGAGTGATACTCCAAAAGGTCGAACTCCTCCTGAATGAGTATATTCTTGCATTACAGTAGATATTCGCTGCACCAATTGCACAGTCGGTATGTGCTCCCCATTCGCCAAATAATATTGCTGGGCCATTCTCCGTGCCTTTTTAACCAATAATCTGTAATCGGGGCCTAAACCAGAATACACCATACCGATGTACTTAGATATTTCTTCAATTTTGTGAATAGTATTCTCTTCATATAGTACCGACTTATGCTTATTTTCTGTTGCTAAAACCACCCCATTGCTTGCTGAAATATTATCACATTTGATGAATTTAGCGTTATCGTAATTAAGTGATATACTACTCAGCTCTTTGTGAGATTTAAAATAATATTTAATAACCTTAAATTTTAAAGTTACAAACCTTTTATGGCAACTGATGGGGCCCCAGCCGCCACTGCAGCGAGAGCATATTCAATTTGCACTAATTTCCCCGAAGGGCTAAAAGTGGTTAACGAAAAACTGTATCTCTCAGATGTCATTATGCACAATCACTAAGCTTTAAGCGTTTAGGAATCACAAACAACTCAGCACTATTCCGGCACGAATTGAAGTTGGCGTTTGAATGCGGTTTGACAGAACAAAACAAAACAACTCTTGCCAACATTAAAATAAAATAATTGTTTCAGCGTATTTCATAGAATTCAAAATTATTGTAAAGTAGAAGCTATTATAAACAAATAATACCGTATTTTATATATATATATATATATATATATATATATATATATAGTGTAAATGAAACAAATATATGTAATTGGGAAATTAATTATGTTTTTGAAGTTAAACTTCTTCAGGTGCGACTAGGGTGTAAATCCGTACAAATGCAACGGAAGTGCGTTACGGACATAAGATAAGATAAGAGTCAAGTGCCAATGACTCGTCATTCGTTCTATACAGGTCGATTGTGATAAGTCGTCGCGTATGTGAATAGAGATCTGTCGTTGTATGCGTACTGATATCAACAAGGACATTGGCATAGATGAATAAACATTTTAAAGTTACTTTGTAGTACAAATGTTGATTTAATGAAAAATGCCTGAATCAGAAGAATATTTTACCTGCTCCTTAGAAATTATTTCTATATTATTCATAGTTTCTATAAATCTTTGAAGTTATTGAAATGGAAAATATTTTTTAGGCAAAACATATATTACAGCTGTTCAGAGAATGAGATTATACCGATGGTGAAACAGTAACAAAAATACCATCAGTCAATGAATGCATGTTAATTTTAATTACACAAAGTTCTTCAAACACAATTATTACATGAGTGGAATTGCGAAAGCAATATTTGTTTAGACGTTGTTTAATATAATCCACTGTGTCAACGAATATTATAGAGTTTATTAATCAGCAGTTACTTCATTTCTCTAATGAAGGTTCATTTCTAAATGCTAATTGCAATGACAAACCGATCATGTCATATTTGAAGTATGACTTTAATTACATAATTGTTTTTAAATATTATACATATTTTTATTGCTATTATAAATATATAATTTATAATTTATCATTATATAAATGTGTATAATGGTTGGCACTAATGAATATATGCATCACGAGTGTTACCATATTACTAGTATACATTATTCAATATTGTTATATGATGCATTTATTTTTACTTAAATGCCATCTTGTACAGTGGCAAATAAGTTTTACTTCAATCGCATGTGAACCTTGCACGCACTCTTTTTTTATTATTGTTACTATATTATTACTTTTAGTGATGCCAAACATCACTAAACATTATTAATTAATTAGAAAAATAATTTATTCAACTATGACACAATTGAGGATTATTTTGCGAAAATATTGGAAAACAATGAATTCTGATCAATTTACAGCTCTAAATTATAGCACTTTATTCAAAACAACAATCCCATTATGATCTTAAATGTATGTTAGATTTTATATTTTACTTTGGAAATAACACATGATAAATATTTTCTTCAAATTATTATTGTTTGATACTATCATGTTGTAGTTTTTCAAGTCTTATTGATAGATTTAGCAGATAAATATGACAAGCTATTTATGCAGATAAAATATGGCATTGTGACAAATAAAAATTATTACTTCCTGGATGAAATCAGTGTAACACTTTTATTTTAATCAATATGTTTACTATCTATTATCATATATTAATTTTTTACAACTTTTCTTGCTATCTTATGACTACCTAACTTCTTTTTAAATGGTTTTGCATTCCTCAGGTTATTGAGTATTTTATATTTGACAACTTTTTTCAACTCTCTTCTTGTGTCATTAAAAGTATCTTTGCCACCATTAGAAGAAAATGTTGTAAAGAATTTGATACCCTCTATAATAAATACATTCATTATTATAACTGAATTAGCAATCAATAAAAATGTAACTAACCACTCAGTCTTTGATCGCCTTTTATGAAAAAAAAATTTTCTCTCCATACGCCTGTACTAGAAATGTGGCCAATATCATGATTTATTAATTCCTTTTTTGACTTCAATGTTCCATTAGTTTCTTCTTCAGAGTCGGAAGTATCATATCGAAATGGATTTCTCCGGGAGTCTAAAGGATTGTCCATTTTCTGCTGCACTTTTTGAAACGTACTACCAGCGTTTTTATCTAAATCTACTGCTTCTATTATAATATAATAAAACTACATTATATGTAAATAAAAAGCAAGTATATGTACTTATGTGAACTTATGTAAATAATATATATATATATATATATATATATATATAAACAAAGTCCAGTAATCAGGCATAACATCAATAAAAAACATGAATTTCTTTGAAATATTTATTTTAAATCCAAATGTTTCGGATATAATCCTAACCTTCATTCAGTGGAAACTAAAAATAAAATTAAAAACTAAAGCAATTGAATTGGAGTGAAAAGAAAAAATAAAAAGAGTAAATAGTACTTACAATTAGTTAATCTTAGAGTTAAATTGGAAGATTTTAATAATCCATGGTCAGGATATGGTAATGCACTACACTATGTATTATAAACATTAAACTTGTAATTACACAACATTTTCACAAAATACTAATTTGAAAAATCGCAAATAGTATTTTATAGTTTTAAATTTTTGAAAGAAATTCATGTTTTTTATCGATATTATGCCCGATTACTAGACTTTGTTAATACATATGTCAACATCAAATTCAGAATCATACAAATATATATATATATATATATATATATATATATATATATATATATATACACCTAAGTCTGTTTTTACACGGAGATTGGTTCCAGAAGAAGCCGTGTAAAAAAAGACATTGATCTTATACAAAAATGGGTGGTTTGTCCTACTCTCTAAAACCTCTTAAAATTAGTGAAAAACAAGAATTTTCAAGAACAAGAATTCATGTTTATTTTAATAATAATTCCCCTAAATTAGTGCTATTCACATTTGCTTTGACCAGTAAAATTGTTTGTACGCACTAAAGGGGAATTTACTTAAATCTTTAAGCTAGTGTTCGCAAACTATCGATACTATCGATGGTTTCAGACTTTTTTCTTTCATAAATACTTTTTTTTGATATGAACATTCTTCGCAAAAATTAAATTTGACAAAAAAATTTAAGTACATAAAATTTCAAATCGTGCTAAATGGAATAAAATCGTGTAAAAAAATTAAAAATATTCAAATATCAAATCGTGTTATATCAAAACCGTGTACAAAAAGACCGTGTAAAAACAGACTTAGGTGTATATATTTATATATATATAAACAAAAATTCATTACCTTCTTCTAAATCAGCTTTTCCAAACATAGATAATAAACTAAATCCAGTATTTTCTTTAATAGCTTCCTTCAAGTTTTCAGAAACAGAATAGAACTTTTGATTTGATACTAATGGTTCTTTATCATTAGTTGAATTATCATCAATTGCTTTATCATCAATTTCAGATATTACTTTTGAATTTGACTTTGTATTTTTTTCATTTTTATTTAAAAATTTATTATGATCAGGTTTTGATGGATCATATCGAAGCATTGATTTCATCTTGATATCTTTATTAATTTGATCTTTGTTATAATCGATCCTTTTTCCAAGAATGTTTTCTAATATTTCAAATTGATGCTTTTTTTCATTTTCTAAGTTTTCTGTGTGTCTGGTACATCATTATTTTTTAATTCAGTTGTATCATCTTGCTCCAAAAAGTGAGAATCCATTGTGAAACGTTTATCATAACCAAATGTTGATTGCAGTTTCAATAATTTTTTACCCTCTTTGCCTAGAAATATCATTTTATATAATTCATTATGTTACTATTAGAAGTTCATCTTTTATCAATAAATTAATCCAGCATACAAATCCTACTATTCAAGCGATTCACAGACTGTTAAGAAGACTAAGCAAGAAATGGCCTTCCGATTTACCAAACACCTAGCCCAATGTCTGCACGCGCCCTGACTTAGTACGCGGTATACATCCTCACGTCATAGTTCATTTATGTTATTATTTTTGTATTACTGTTTTTATTTGTAACTTCTTTCATTTTATATTCAATTTATTGTATTTTTTTTGCACATATCAATTTTGTAAGTAAGACATTAAAGTCTTCATTAACAAAAATAAATTATAACAAAAAGAAAAAAATTATGTTATTACTGGTAAATTCATTTGCATTAGTAGTAAAAAATCATATGAGGATTATTTGTTAGAAATTTTGTTCAGATATAAGCATCTTACAATTTTGTTATAGTATGTTAAAGTATCAAAGCAAAGCTTTTAAGCATTTTTTACAAAGTTAACAATATTGAAAATAATTGGTTTTTCAAAATTTGGCTTTTGTTGCTGTCTTTATTTAGCATATAATTTTCAGCAAGTTTTGTTTGACCACATGGAATGATCTGTGTCTTCCAATGCACTATGCCAATGCAATAAGCAAACTGAGTGTATATATGGTTAATTAAAATTGAACATATATATATATATATATATATATATATATATATATATACACAATGTAAATACACATACACATAATGTAAATTTTTATATCAAATAGTTAGACAAAATGTATTCATTGGTAAAAACTTTATAATACTGTAATACACCGCTTAACACAGTTTTGTTTAGCGCTGTTTCAGTTTACCGCTCTTTTATTCAAGTCAATCTCTGCAGCAACTAGAATTATCTGTTCTAGAAATAATATGATAGAGGAAATAGAAAAATTATATAGATTGACGACAAAATTGACCGCCATGCCATTAAGCCAATATTCCTCTACTTTGATGGAACGTATTCCCGCATTAAGTGGTATTACTGTATACCTACCTTCAAATTGTTCTTTTAAATCAAATTGGTAATTTTCTTCATCCTCATTTTCATTTTCATCGAATAAAGCACGTCCTTTTTTTTGATTTTCTACTGACAGAACCATTTACATCATTATTATTCTCCATATTATCATCACAAAAACTATTTTATTCTTTGGAGTTACATCCTAAGGATTCAATAAATAATGAGTATAATTGATCCACCCAAATAATGTAACATATACAATACAACTACATTGAATTACAATTTTTAGAAAACTTTTCTGCAAAAGCATTTTTTGCTTGTTATACTGTTCCTTTTTCTCTTGCAAGGATTGTATTCTTTTTTGTTCGGCGAGCGTAGACTGTGGTGTTAAATTTTTCTTATGAGGCACATTGTTCTGTGAAACTATTGCCGGGCCATATGTAGGAATTTTTAATTTCTATAAAAATTGGAATCAAATGTAAAATAACATATTATTTACATGTAAAATTATGTGATTACCTCTGGGTTCAAAAATGAGTTATGCTTATTAGATTTAATAATGAAACTATTGTCATCAACAGGATCATCAACAGAATCAACAGTTTTCTTATCATTTCTAGGTTTTTCACTTTTTCCCTAATAAAAAATATAATATAAATAAAAGACAGTATTAACAGATTAAGTAAAAGATTATATATGTAGGTATAATACTTGTTCTGGTTCTGAATCTGAAGAACTGCTAGAACTTTCTGAGCTTTCACTATCTTGTCCCTCTTTTACTATGGTAGTTTTATTTTGTTTTACTGGTACAGGCAGTGTTTTTGAAAGTTGCTGGATGGGTTGCTCAATAATTTCATCATTTTTTTCTATACTTTTATTCAATTTTTTACTCAACAATTTCGCTTCCAATCTTTCTCGTTGAAGCTGTTCAAGAAAACTTTCTTTGGCTAAAGCGACTTTAAGAAATTTTCCTTTCCACTCTTGTTCTGAAAATTCTTGTATACCTAGACAATTTTAAAAACAAAACATATAAAATCATGTTGAAAATAACGAAAAATTATAGAAGGGGACATATCTAACATTTATTTAAACTCCACGTATCTATATCCATATTTATAAAAGCAAAAGTGTTGGCTTGGCCTTCATTCAAATTATCTTTTTTCTGCTTAATTTCAACATTTGTCACATTTCCATAAGCAGAAAATTCATGCCGAATATCGTCTTCATTTATATCTGTAGGTAAATTTCCTACAAAAATCCGTCTATTCGTAGCCATTTTATTAAACACAATCTAATAATAATTTCTCTAAAATCAAATAATGCAAACTCTAATTAATTATAAAACAAATAACATATTTAACCAATAACAAAAAAGTTGTGGATCATGGATCATATCATAACCCCGTCAAATAAGCACGTGTTGTTTTTTGACAAGTGAAGCAATACAAATTTTGACAAGTGAAGTTTGTTAAATTGTCAAATAATAATAATGGACACCAACTGCATAACTTTCGTGAAATTTGCCATAGATTCAGAGCGGTAGGGAAAGTTACGACCGCTACGGCGCGATGGCGCTTTAATTGCATATCGCTCAGCAGCCCCGCCCGCGCTCATAAATGCATTCAAATTAAAGCGCCAAAATTAGAAATGAAAGAAATGAACAAAAATTGGCAAATTCGCGAACTGATGATATTAGCGCATAAATTTTCATAAAAAAGGAAATGCAAGAAGCCATTTTTAAAGAAATATATAATAAATCCCCAATTGAATTAATATATTTATCGCTTTATACCTCTTAACTATTAAATTAAACTTACAAAAAAACCTTTTTTTTGTTTTTGTTTATAACACTTAATGATGATTTTGGCATACCTTTGAAACCATTGATGAAAATGTGTGTAGTAGATATAAATTATGAAAGGGATTCATTTATTTAAAAGAATAAAAAAAAATAATAATAAAAGCAATGGTGTGGGGAGCATGTATTTAGGAAAGGTAGATTCAGCATTTGATTAGCATGAATCCTCCATGTATTAAGTTTTGTGCAATGTATGTCCAGCAGTAGAAATAAAGAAGTGCAAAAAAAGGTTTTTGGTGTTTATATAATTATTAGCATTGTCAACATTAATAATAATCAGTATAATCAATGCTACTAAACTTTTAAACACTGATGTTGAAGTTTTTCAAAATTTATCTAAATTTCTTTTGATGTAATGTTTTTCAATAATACAATATAATTATTTACTAGCATTATACAAATATTACTCATCAACTTTTATTAGGTACTATTGAATGTGTCACACAACTCAGTAGCCTGTCCCATCAATGTTCTTAAAAAAAAAAAAACTTAAAATTGTTCATTGTTCAACATATTTCAGATTTGAATAAATATATAAATACTGTAAATAATTTTTGGTAATTACATTTAGTATTAAAAACTCTTATTCTCATATTTAAAATCTCAATGCATTTGATAGTTTTTATTCCTCAAAGATTTGTTCATGAAACAGCAATTGCCTTAAGGCACAATGCTATACACTAGTTATTAAAATAATTTTTCTTAAAGTTATAATCTCATTGTGACTTCCTTGTATATACAATTGACATCATATATATATATATATATATATATATATATATATATATATATATATATATATATATGAAAGTAACTAGCAGCCTATTCGTCGAAATTAAAAATGTAATAAAGTATTTAAACCTTTTATTTATGTTTTGACACCAGGTGCGTGCCATCACTCAGCAACTGCAATAAATCAGGTGTCAAAAAGTATAAATAAAAGGTTTAAATACTTTTTTACATTTTTTATTTTGACGAATGGGCTGCTAGTTACTTTGGAATATGTTTCATCTCGTCGAAAAAACTATCAAGATATATATATATATATATATATATATATATTTTGTTTGACACTGAATATGTTAAAATTACATATATATATATATATATATATATATATATAAATTTGTTTCCTAAGTAAATTGGTTACTATTATTTTTTGAAAATATATTCAATGTCAAACAATAAAAAAAATATAAGTACAAAATTTCACATCATTAATGGTTATACATTTATACACTGATTTTTATCTTCATCAATGTTGACCACAAACATTTTATTTAGCAATCCATCACCCAAGTACACTTTACTATTGCTTGATAATAAACTTTCATATCGTTTTAACTCTAAATATTCTTTAGTGAGAAGAATTTTGTTTGCTTCTGCTTTTCTAGATGATTCATAAAACTCAGAATCAACACGAGTTTTTTCTCGTGCTTGTTTTATTTCATTTTCAATCAGTTCAATGCGCTGCAATGATTCGGCCTCCAATATTTTTTGTTCATTGACAATCTTAGCAACTTCTGCTTGTTTTTTAGCCTCAATTATAGATCGCATTCGTTCTGTTTCAGCTTCTTTTTCCACTACCTAATTTGCATTCACCAAATTATTTTCTATTTATTCATTACAAATATCATAAATATGGAATTTATGAACAAATTAGAAATAATTAATTGAATTAGATTGTATTAAACGCAAAATTTTTAATGCCAAATAAATAAATTAAACTTGCACTTCTAAGTGCATTAATATTAGAGAAAGATTAAATTAACTGCATGCATTATCAATAAATTTTGAAGATAATTTCATAAAATCCTTAAATAATATGTTATATATATCCTTCACACCATTCAATAAGAAATTTAAAACTGTGTCACATAATTTTTAACAAAGATCGTACATATATACCTTTTGATGTTGTATCGAAATGAGAAGCTTAGTTTTTTCTCCTTCCATCATTTCATAATTCTTTCGAATAGTTTCAGGTATCTTAGGTTTAGTAACACGCACTCCTTGTATAATTAAACCAGAGGCCATTTCATTTAAATCCTTTTGCAAAGCCTAAAATCATATAAAAGTTTTAAATTTCTCTATTGTAAACTATTACTTTTTGGATCGGAAACATATATTTGTATACTCTTTTTAGGTTCCCATCGATCTGATCAAAATAATCAATATAAACTTCATGTAAAGTATGAACACTGCAGAATTTATTGAGCTCATGATGAACTTTGTCAAAAATAAGAACTTTATCATAGTCAACAGTATAATTTCTAACAATATCATAAACTGAAAAAAATATTAAGAAATAGCAAACTTTTATAATATTTAAATGCATTGATTCCATTGATTATACCGCTGTTAGAATTAAGTATATTAACAACTTCTATTCGGTCAAAGTAAATTATTACACACCACCACTTGTGCCACATGCCACATTTTTCACTTCATCAGTCTGTATTGTTACCTAAATCAATTTAAATTTTTAATATCATTTTTTTTTTTTAAATAGATGCCACTAGTTCTTTACATACCTGCACAGACTTATACGATGTTAGAAAAGGTAACATCAAATGAAAACCTGGGCTGCTAATTTGTTGCAATAATGCACCACCCTGTAAATTTCCAATTATTATTTTATTTTGACCAGAGTAGATGTCAGTAGATTAATAACACGTAATTAAATCATTTTGAACCTATTATGTAAAAATTTTATTTCCTCTTACTTCTAATAAGTAATTTATTTATCAAGCCATATAGAAGTAACTTCTATAAATGTTGCATAAGTTTTGTGTTCACTTTTTGAAAGAACAGAGCGCCCGATTTGAGTAATTCAAAAAATATTATTTGTATAGACGAACTGAACACATATGCACATCAAATTATCAGATATTTTATAGACCTTTTAATAAAAAGTATAAATTTTGTGTATATTTCTATGGCTTCCGTACCAATGTTTATCCGTTCGTCTATGATGCGGCGCTTATGCGCTTCGATATTTCATCTCTAAAACAGCTATGGAACACGATTGCTTTAGAAAAAGTTCAAAATTTTCAAAAGATTTCAAAATAGAAAAATAAATTTAAATTTTTCAAATATTCAAATATATTCAAAAATTTCAATTTCTCAAAAACCTAATTTTTTCAAACTTCGAAAAATTTTAAAGCTGTTTTAAAAATTTTAATTGTCGGTATGGGAAGTGACATCAATTTTTTTTTAAGGCACAATGCCATGTAGCACTAGTTGTCATTTTGTTTTCTCTTTATAAATTATTTTAACATTTATTTACATAAATATTTGGATATCAGAATGACAAGACATTCTAATACCTAGTTTAGCATGTTCCTCATGTAATTAACTATATTATATTCCTAAACATTTATATTTCATACCCTGAAGTAAACACCAACATGTCCTTCTTCCACCTTATGCAAAGAATAATTAACACAGACTATTGTAACTAAAACTATAAATAATGGAACAGTAACTTGATCAGACATAATTGTTATTATGATATTATAACATTTCCTTCTGCTATTGTTTTGTTCTGCTTTTGCGGTGCTTGCTCGTAATTATAATGTAATGCTGAGATCTATAATATCA
This sequence comes from Ctenocephalides felis, assembly GCF_003426905.1. Taxonomy (NCBI): domain Eukaryota; kingdom Metazoa; phylum Arthropoda; class Insecta; order Siphonaptera; family Pulicidae; genus Ctenocephalides; species Ctenocephalides felis. Next base: position 27,242,399 of record NW_020538040.1, read on the forward strand.
CCTACAATTTAAGATACGGTACAGATTATTCAAATATTTGTTCTTTAAAGTCAGAGATAAATAATATAACAGGTTATATTTTTACGTTGATATCATT
>NW_020538040.1:27243495-27292427 GCF_003426905.1 Ctenocephalides felis
ATTCAGAATTAGTTACTTATTTTTTATACTAATAATTTTCTAGAAAATATCCTTGTGGCTAAATTTTTTGCCGGGTCAGCTAGTATATATATAAATTACGCGCGCGGCCGCCATAAAATTTTAAAATTTAAATTGGCCCGTGAATTAAAAAGGTTGCTCGCCCTTGTTTAGGCTGACTACTACAAAATTTTGATTTTTATTTTTTTTTCAAAAATACAATTGCGCGCCATACTCGACAAGACACATTTGGCGGTTGGTATTTGTTTGATTTTCGAATCGACTGTCAAATTGACAGCCGAAACGGCGATTGTATATTGGCTAATCTCTAATGCTCTAATGGATAAGTTTAACCTGATCTACCCGAAACTCGCAGTTAGAGAATGCGTATTTATTTTATTTCGTTATTATTTTTATTTAGTATTTAAAATTAACTGAAATAGATTGCATAATGTGAAAAAATATACATGTCTTCATCATGCAGAATTATGAATGATATCAACGTAAAAATATAACCTGTTATATTATTTATCTCTGACTTTAAAGAACAAATATTTGAATAATCTGTACCGTATCTTAAAATTGTAGGTGATATTATAGATCTCAGCATTACATTATAATTACGAGCAAGCACCGCAAAGCAGAACAAAACAATAGCAGAAGGAAATGTTATAATATCATAATAACAATTATGTCTGATCAAGTTACTGTTCCATTATTTATAGTTTTAGTTACAATAGTCTGTGTTAATTATTCTTTGCATAAGGTGGAAGAAGGACATGTTGGTGTTTACTTCAGGGTATGAAATATAAATGTTTAGGAATATAATATAGTTAATTACATGAGGAACATGCTAAACTAGGTATTAGAATGTCTTGTCATTCTGATATCCAAATATTTATGTAAATAAATGTTAAAATAATTTTATAAAGAGAAAACAAAATGACAACTAGTGCTACATGGCATTGTGCCTTAAAAAAAATTGATGTCACTTCCCATACCGACAATTAAAATTTTTAAAACAGCTTTAAAATTTTTCGAAGTTTGAAAAAATTAGGTTTTGAGAAATTGAAATTTTTGAATATATTTGAAATTTGAAAATTTAAATTTATTTTTATATTTGAAATCTTTTGAAAATTTTGAACTTTTTCTAAAGCAATCGTGTTCCATAGCTGTTTTAGAGATGAAATATCGAAGCGCATAAGCGCCGCATCATAGACTAACGGATAAACATTGGTACGGAAGCCATAGAAATATACACAAAATTTATACTTTTTATTAAAGGTCTATAAAATATCTGATAATTTGATGTGCATATGTGTTCAGTTCGTCTATACAAATAATATTTTTTGAATTACTCAAATCGGGCGCTCTGTTCTTTCAAAAAGTGAACACAAAACTTATGCAACATTTATAGAAGTTACTTCTATATGGCTTGATAAATAAATTACTTATTAGAAGTAAGAGGAAATAAAATTTTTACATAATAGGTTCAAAATGATTTAATTACGTGTTATTAATCTACTGACATCTACTCTGGTCAAAATAAATAATAATTGGAAATTTACAGGGTGGTGCATTATTGCAACAAATTAGCAGCCCAGGTTTTCATTTGATGTTACCTTTTCTAACATCGTATAAGTCTGTGCAGGTATGTAAAGAACTAGTGGCATCTATTTAAAAAAAAAAAATGATATTAAAAATTTAAATTGATTTAGGTAACAATACAGACTGATGAAGTGAAAAATGTGGCATGTGGCACAAGTGGTGGTGTAATAATTTACTTTGACCGAATAGAAGTTGTTAATATACTTAATTCTAACAGCGGTATAATCAATGGAATCAATGCATTTAAATATTATAAAAGTTTGCTATTTCTTAATATTTTTTCAGTTTATGATATTGTTAGAAATTATACTGTTGACTATGATAAAGTTCTTATTTTTGACAAAGTTCATCATGAGCTCAATAAATTCTGCAGTGTTCATACTTTACATGAAGTTTATATTGATTATTTTGATCAGATCGATGGGAACCTAAAAAGAGTATACAAATATATATGTTTCCGATCCAAAGTAATAGTTTACAATAGAGAAATTTAAAACTTTTATATGATTTTAGGCTTTGCAAAAGGATTTAAATGAAATGGCCTCTGGTTTAATTATACAAGGAGTGCGTGTTACTAAACCTAAGATACCTGAAACTATTCGAAAGAATTATGAAATGATGGAAGGAGAAAAAACTAAGCTTCTCATTTCGATACAACATCAAAAGGTATATATGTACGATCTTTGTTAAAAATTATGTGACACAGTTTTAAATTTCTTATTGAATGGTGTGAAGGATATATATAACCATATTATTTAAGGATTTTATGAAATTATCTTCAAAATTTATTGATAATGCATGCAGTTAATTTAATCTTTCTCTAATATTAATGCACTTAGAAGTGCAAGTTTAATTTATTTATTTGGCATTAAAAATTTTGCGTTTAATACAATCTAATTCAATTAATTATTTCTAATTTGTTCATAAATTCCATATTTATGATATTTGTAATGAATAAATAGAAAATAATTTGGTGAATGCAAATTAGGTAGTGGAAAAAGAAGCTGAAACAGAACGAATGCGATCTATAATTGAGGCTAAAAAACAAGCAGAAGTTGCTAAGATTGTCAATGAACAAAAAATATTGGAGGCCGAATCATTGCAGCGCATTGAACTGATTGAAAATGAAATAAAACAAGCACGAGAAAAAACTCGTGTTGATTCTGAGTTTTATGAATCATCTAGAAAAGCAGAAGCAAACAAAATTCTTCTCACTAAAGAATATTTAGAGTTAAAACGATATGAAAGTTTATTATCAAGCAATAGTAAAGTGTACTTGGGTGATGGATTGCTAAATAAAATGTTTGTGGTCAACATTGATGAAGATAAAAATCAGTGTATAAATGTATAACCATTAATGATGTGAAATTTTGTACTTATATTTTTTTTTATTGTTTGACATTGAATATATTTTCAAAAAATAATAGTAACCAATTTACTTAGGAAACAAATTTATATATATATATATATATATATATATATATGTAATTTTAACATATTCAGTGTCAAACAAAATATATATATATATATATATATATATATATCTTGATAGTTTTTTCGACGATGAAACATATTCCAAAGTAACTAGCAGCCCATTCGTCAAAATAAAAAATGTAAAAAAGTATTTAAACCTTTTATTTATACTTTTTGACACCTGATTTATTGCAGTTGCTGAGTGATGGCACGCACCTGGTGTCAAAACATAAATAAAAGGTTTAAATACTTTATTACATTTTTAATTTCGACGAATAGGCTGCTAGTTACTTTCAAATATATATATATATATATATATATATATATATATATATATATATATGATGTCAATTGTATATACAAGGAAGTCACAAATGAGATTATAACTTTAAGAAAAATTATTTTAATAACTAGTGTATAGCATTGTGCCTTAAGGCAATTGCTGTTTCATGAACAAATCTTTGAGGAATAAAAACTATCAAATGCATTGAGATTTTAAATATGAGAATAAGAGTTTTTAATACTAAATGTAATTACCAAAAAATTATTTACAGTATTTATATATTTATTCAAATCTGAAATATGTTGAACAATGAACAATTTTAAGTTTTTTTTTTTTTAAGAACATTGATGGGACAGGCTACTGAGTTGTGTGACACATTCAATAGTACCTAATAAAAGTTGATGAGTAATATTTGTATAATGCTAGTAAATAATTATATTGTATTATTGAAAAACATTACATCAAAAGAAATTTAGATAAATTTTGAAAAACTTCAACATCAGTGTTTAAAAGTTTAGTAGCATTGATTATACTGATTATTATTAATGTTGACAATGCTAATAATTATATAAACACCAAAAACCTTTTTTTGCACTTCTTTATTTCTACTGCTGGACATACATTGCACAAAACTTAATACATGGAGGATTCATGCTAATCAAATGCTGAATCTACCTTTCCTAAATACATGCTCCCCACACCATTGCTTTTATTATTATTTTTTTTTTATTCTTTTAAATAAATGAATCCCTTTCATAATTTATATCTACTACACACATTTTCATCAATGGTTTCAAAGGTATGCCAAAATCATCATTAAGTGTTATAAACAAAAACAAAAAAAAGGTTTTTTTGTAAGTTTAATTTAATAGTTAAGAGGTATAAAGCGATAAATATATTAATTCAATTGGGGATTTATTATATATTCTTTAAAAAATGGCTTCTTGCATTTCCTTTTTTATGAAAATTTATGCGCTAATATCATCAGTTCGCGAATTTGCCAATTTTTGTTCATTTCTTTCATTTCTAATTTTGGCGCTTTAATTTGAATGCATTTATGAGCGCGGGGCTGCTGAGCGATATGCAATTAAAGCGCCATCGCGCCGTAGCGGTCGTAACTTTCCCTACCGCTCTGAATCTATGGCAAATTTCACGAAAGTTATGCAGTTGGTGTCCATTATTATTATTTGACAATTTAACAAACTTCACTTGTCAAAATTTGTATTGCTTCACTTGTCAAAAAACAACACGTGCTTATTTGACGGGGTTATGATATGATCCATGATCCACAACTTTTTTGTTATTGGTTAAATATGTTATTTGTTTTATAATTAATTAGAGTTTGCATTATTTGATTTTAGAGAAATTATTATTAGATTGTGTTTAATAAAAATGGCTACGAATAGACGGATTTTTGTAGGAAATTTACCTACAGATATAAATGAAGACGATATTCGGCATGAATTTTCTGCTTATGGAAATGTGACAAATGTTGAAATTAAGCAGAAAAAAGATAATTTGAATGAAGGCCAAGCCAACACTTTTGCTTTTATAAATATGGATATAGATACGTGGAGTTTAAATAAATGTTAGATATGTCCCCTTCTATAATTTTTCGTTATTTTCAACATGATTTTATATGTTTTGTTTTTAAAATTGTCTAGGTATACAAGAATTTTCAGAACAAGAGTGGAAAGGAAAATTTCTTAAAGTCGCTTTAGCCAAAGAAAGTTTTCTTGAACAGCTTCAACGAGAAAGATTGGAAGCGAAATTGTTGAGTAAAAAATTGAATAAAAGTATAGAAAAAAATGATGAAATTATTGAGCAACCCATCCAGCAACTTTCAAAAACACTGCCTGTACCAGTAAAACAAAATAAAACTACCATAGTAAAAGAGGGACAAGATAGTGAAAGCTCAGAAAGTTCTAGCAGTTCTTCAGATTCAGAACCAGAACAAGTATTATACCTACATATATAATCTTTTACTTAATCTGTTAATACTGTCTTTTATTTATATTATATTTTTTATTAGGGAAAAAGTGAAAAACCTAGAAATGATAAGAAAACTGTTGATTCTGTTGATGATCCTGTTGATGACAATAGTTTCATTATTAAATCTAATAAGCATAACTCATTTTTGAACCCAGAGGTAATCACATAATTTTACATGTAAATAATATGTTATTTTACATTTGATTCCAATTTTTTATAGAAATTAAAAATTCCTACATATGGCCCGGCAATAGTTTCACAGAACAATGTGCCTCATAAGAAAAATTTAACACCACAGTCTACGCTCGCCGAACAAAAAAGAATACAATCCTTGCAAGAGAAAAAGGAACAGTATAACAAGCAAAAAATGCTTTTGCAGAAAAGTTTTCTAAAAATTGTAATTCAATGTAGTTGTATTGTATATGTTACATTATTTGGGTGGATCAATTATACTCATTATTTATTGAATCCTTAGGATGTAACTCCAAAGAATAAAATAGTTTTTTGTGATGATAATATGGAGAATAATAATGATGTAAATGGTTCTGTCAGTAGAAAATCAAAAAAAAGGAAGACTGCTTTATTCGATGAAAATGAAAATGAGGATGAAGAAAATTACCAATTTGATTTAAAAGAACAATTTGAAGGTAGGTATACAGTAATACCACTTAATGCGGGAATACGTTCCATCAAAGTAGAGGAATATTGGCTTAATGGCATGGCGGTCAATTTTGTCGTCAATCTATATAATTTTTCTATTTCCTCTATCATATTATTTCTAGAACAGATAATTCTAGTTGCTGCAGAGATTGACTTGAATAAAAGAGCGGTAAACTGAAACAGCGCTAAACAAAACTGTGTTAAGCGGTGTATTACAGTATTATAAAGTTTTTACCAATGAATACATTTTGTCTAACTATTTGATATAAAAATTTACATTATGTGTATGTGTATTTACATTGTGTATATATATATATATATATATATATATATATATATATGTTCAATTTTAATTAACCATATATACACTCAGTTTGCTTATTGCATTGGCATAGTGCATTGGAAGACACAGATCATTCCATGTGGTCAAACAAAACTTGCTGAAAATTATATGCTAAATAAAGACAGCAACAAAAGCCAAATTTTGAAAAACCAATTATTTTCAATATTGTTAACTTTGTAAAAAATGCTTAAAAGCTTTGCTTTGATACTTTAACATACTATAACAAAATTGTAAGATGCTTATATCTGAACAAAATTTCTAACAAATAATCCTCATATGATTTTTTACTACTAATGCAAATGAATTTACCAGTAATAACATAATTTTTTTCTTTTTGTTATAATTTATTTTTGTTAATGAAGACTTTAATGTCTTACTTACAAAATTGATATGTGCAAAAAAAATACAATAAATTGAATATAAAATGAAAGAAGTTACAAATAAAAACAGTAATACAAAAATAATAACATAAATGAACTATGACGTGAGGATGTATACCGCGTACTAAGTCAGGGCGCGTGCAGACATTGGGCTAGGTGTTTGGTAAATCGGAAGGCCATTTCTTGCTTAGTCTTCTTAACAGTCTGTGAATCGCTTGAATAGTAGGATTTGTATGCTGGATTAATTTATTGATAAAAGATGAACTTCTAATAGTAACATAATGAATTATATAAAATGATATTTCTAGGCAAAGAGGGTAAAAAATTATTGAAACTGCAATCAACATTTGGTTATGATAAACGTTTCACAATGGATTCTCACTTTTTGGAGCAAGATGATACAACTGAATTAAAAAATAATGATGTACCAGACACAGAAAACTTAGAAAATGAAAAAAAGCATCAATTTGAAATATTAGAAAACATTCTTGGAAAAAGGATCGATTATAACAAAGATCAAATTAATAAAGATATCAAGATGAAATCAATGCTTCGATATGATCCATCAAAACCTGATCATAATAAATTTTTAAATAAAAATGAAAAAAATACAAAGTCAAATTCAAAAGTAATATCTGAAATTGATGATAAAGCAATTGATGATAATTCAACTAATGATAAAGAACCATTAGTATCAAATCAAAAGTTCTATTCTGTTTCTGAAAACTTGAAGGAAGCTATTAAAGAAAATACTGGATTTAGTTTATTATCTATGTTTGGAAAAGCTGATTTAGAAGAAGGTAATGAATTTTGTTTATATATATATATAAATATATACACCTAAGTCTGTTTTTACACGGTCTTTTTGTACACGGTTTTGATATAACACGATTTGATATTTGAATATTTTTAATTTTTTTACACGATTTTATTCCATTTAGCACGATTTGAAATTTTATGTACTTAAATTTTTTTGTCAAATTTAATTTTTGCGAAGAATGTTCATATCAAAAAAAAGTATTTATGAAAGAAAAAAGTCTGAAACCATCGATAGTATCGATAGTTTGCGAACACTAGCTTAAAGATTTAAGTAAATTCCCCTTTAGTGCGTACAAACAATTTTTACTGGTCAAAGCAAATGTGAATAGCACTAATTTAGGGGAATTATTATTAAAATAAACATGAATTCTTGTTCTTGAAAATTCTTGTTTTTCACTAATTTTAAGAGGTTTTAGAGAGTAGGACAAACCACCCATTTTTGTATAAGATCAATGTCTTTTTTTACACGGCTTCTTCTGGAACCAATCTCCGTGTAAAAACAGACTTAGGTGTATATATATATATATATATATATATATATATATATATATATATATTTTGTATGATTCTGAATTTGATGTTGACATATGTATTAACAAAGTCTAGTAATCGGGCATAATATCGATAAAAAACATGAATTTCTTTCAAAAATTTAAAACTATAAAATACTATTTGCGATTTTTCAAATTAGTATTTTGTGAAAATGTTGTGTAATTACAAGTTTAATGTTTATAATACATAGTGTAGTGCATTACCATATCCTGACCATGGATTATTAAAATCTTCCAATTTAACTCTAAGATTAACTAATTGTAAGTACTATTTACTCTTTTTATTTTTTCTTTTCACTCCAATTCAATTGCTTTAGTTTTTAATTTTATTTTTAGTTTCCACTGAATGAAGGTTAGGATTATATCCGAAACATTTGGATTTAAAATAAATATTTCAAAGAAATTCATGTTTTTTATTGATGTTATGCCTGATTACTGGACTTTGTTTATATATATATATATATATATATATATATATATTATTTACATAAGTTCACATAAGTACATATACTTGCTTTTTATTTACATATAATGTAGTTTTATTATATTATAATAGAAGCAGTAGATTTAGATAAAAACGCTGGTAGTACGTTTCAAAAAGTGCAGCAGAAAATGGACAATCCTTTAGACTCCCGGAGAAATCCATTTCGATATGATACTTCCGACTCTGAAGAAGAAACTAATGGAACATTGAAGTCAAAAAAGGAATTAATAAATCATGATATTGGCCACATTTCTAGTACAGGCGTATGGAGAGAAAATTTTTTTTTCATAAAAGGCGATCAAAGACTGAGTGGTTAGTTACATTTTTATTGATTGCTAATTCAGTTATAATAATGAATGTATTTATTATAGAGGGTATCAAATTCTTTACAACATTTTCTTCTAATGGTGGCAAAGATACTTTTAATGACACAAGAAGAGAGTTGAAAAAAGTTGTCAAATATAAAATACTCAATAACCTGAGGAATGCAAAACCATTTAAAAAGAAGTTAGGTAGTCATAAGATAGCAAGAAAAGTTGTAAAAAATTAATATATGATAATAGATAGTAAACATATTGATTAAAATAAAAGTGTTACACTGATTTCATCCAGGAAGTAATAATTTTTATTTGTCACAATGCCATATTTTATCTGCATAAATAGCTTGTCATATTTATCTGCTAAATCTATCAATAAGACTTGAAAAACTACAACATGATAGTATCAAACAATAATAATTTGAAGAAAATATTTATCATGTGTTATTTCCAAAGTAAAATATAAAATCTAACATACATTTAAGATCATAATGGGATTGTTGTTTTGAATAAAGTGCTATAATTTAGAGCTGTAAATTGATCAGAATTCATTGTTTTCCAATATTTTCGCAAAATAATCCTCAATTGTGTCATAGTTGAATAAATTATTTTTCTAATTAATTAATAATGTTTAGTGATGTTTGGCATCACTAAAAGTAATAATATAGTAACAATAATAAAAAAAGAGTGCGTGCAAGGTTCACATGCGATTGAAGTAAAACTTATTTGCCACTGTACAAGATGGCATTTAAGTAAAAATAAATGCATCATATAACAATATTGAATAATGTATACTAGTAATATGGTAACACTCGTGATGCATATATTCATTAGTGCCAACCATTATACACATTTATATAATGATAAATTATAAATTATATATTTATAATAGCAATAAAAATATGTATAATATTTAAAAACAATTATGTAATTAAAGTCATACTTCAAATATGACATGATCGGTTTGTCATTGCAATTAGCATTTAGAAATGAACCTTCATTAGAGAAATGAAGTAACTGCTGATTAATAAACTCTATAATATTCGTTGACACAGTGGATTATATTAAACAACGTCTAAACAAATATTGCTTTCGCAATTCCACTCATGTAATAATTGTGTTTGAAGAACTTTGTGTAATTAAAATTAACATGCATTCATTGACTGATGGTATTTTTGTTACTGTTTCACCATCGGTATAATCTCATTCTCTGAACAGCTGTAATATATGTTTTGCCTAAAAAATATTTTCCATTTCAATAACTTCAAAGATTTATAGAAACTATGAATAATATAGAAATAATTTCTAAGGAGCAGGTAAAATATTCTTCTGATTCAGGCATTTTTCATTAAATCAACATTTGTACTACAAAGTAACTTTAAAATGTTTATTCATCTATGCCAATGTCCTTGTTGATATCAGTACGCATACAACGACAGATCTCTATTCACATACGCGACGACTTATCACAATCGACCTGTATAGAACGAATGACGAGTCATTGGCACTTGACTCTTATCTTATGTCCGTAACGCACTTCCGTTGCATTTGTACGGATTTACACCCTAGTCGCACCTGAAGAAGTTTAACTTCAAAAACATAATTAATTTCCCAATTACATATATTTGTTTCATTTACACTATATATATATATATATATATATATAAAATACGGTATTATTTGTTTATAATAGCTTCTACTTTACAATAATTTTGAATTCTATGAAATACGCTGAAACAATTATTTTATTTTAATGTTGGCAAGAGTTGTTTTGTTTTGTTCTGTCAAACCGCATTCAAACGCCAACTTCAATTCGTGCCGGAATAGTGCTGAGTTGTTTGTGATTCCTAAACGCTTAAAGCTTAGTGATTGTGCATAATGACATCTGAGAGATACAGTTTTTCGTTAACCACTTTTAGCCCTTCGGGGAAATTAGTGCAAATTGAATATGCTCTCGCTGCAGTGGCGGCTGGGGCCCCATCAGTTGCCATAAAAGGTTTGTAACTTTAAAATTTAAGGTTATTAAATATTATTTTAAATCTCACAAAGAGCTGAGTAGTATATCACTTAATTACGATAACGCTAAATTCATCAAATGTGATAATATTTCAGCAAGCAATGGGGTGGTTTTAGCAACAGAAAATAAGCATAAGTCGGTACTATATGAAGAGAATACTATTCACAAAATTGAAGAAATATCTAAGTACATCGGTATGGTGTATTCTGGTTTAGGCCCCGATTACAGATTATTGGTTAAAAAGGCACGGAGAATGGCCCAGCAATATTATTTGGCGAATGGGGAGCACATACCGACTGTGCAATTGGTGCAGCGAATATCTACTGTAATGCAAGAATATACTCATTCAGGAGGAGTTCGACCTTTTGGAGTATCACTCCTAATTTGTGGTTGGGATGATGGAAAACCTTACGTTTTTCAGTGTGATCCATCAGGATCATATTTTGCTTGGAAATCTACAGCAATGGGCAAAAATCACATTAATGGAAAAACATTTTTAGAGAAACGTTATAGTTCTGATTTAGAATTAGATGATGCTGTCCACACTGCCATTTTGACATTAAAAGAAGGTTTTGAAGGCAAAATGACAGAAGAAAATATTGAGATTGGTATTAGTAATGAAAATGGATTTATGAGGTTAGATGCTTCTACAGTGAAAGATTATTTGGCAAACATCCCTAGTTAGAAAAATTTACAATATCAAACATTATCTTATTCTAATGTTATTTGATACATAATAAAGACTTACAAAATATTTACACTTTTATTGCATACGTATCAACATATATGGATGATATCTTAAATATACATGTATATATGTATGTATGTGTATATATATATATATATATATATATATATTTTGGAGTATGTAAATTTGGTGTTGATATATTAAAACGAGTGTGTTGAGTCAGGCAATATCACCAAGTAAAATAAAAACTAAAGCAATTAGGAAATTAATAAAGCTGTTTTCCTAATTGTTTCAGTTTTTTTTTTACTTGGTGGTATTGCTTTACTGAACACACTTGTTTTAATATATATATATATATATATATATATATATATACATATATATATATATATATATATATACATTCTTTTACATGATATATTTAGATTTCTAGAAAAATTTAGTTCTTGCATGGTGTACGCTGAAGATTAACCTTGATGAGTTTGATTTTACTTCAATTAGTTTTACTTTTTTGAGTGCTAATCTTTACTAGGGTAAGTAAGGTTACTTAAAATATATGGTGCGTCAAACATGAACAAAAATTACTGTAATAAGTGTTTTAAAGAAGTCTTTACATGTGTATGTGTTTCGGTTTATGTGTGCAGTATATAAATTACATGCAGTAACTAAATTACCATAAGGTTGAAAACTTGTGGAACAAATACAAAACATTGTTCTAATATCATATAATTATTGCAATATAATGGGCTTTACAATATATAAGCGGGTTGTTTTCGAAAATAAACTGCGTTTTGTTTGGTTATATTTGATTTAATAAGTTAAATTCTTATTGTCTAATGGGACTTGTTATAATCGTTTACGCTGTCTTAGATCAAAAATTTGTATATGTATATTAATTATTACTAGCAGCAATCAGAAATTAACGAGTTTATTAGCTTTTTTTATAGTCAGCAACCCAAACGATTACCTTATCTTTATAAATTTATTATTTCGATTTATGTAATATTGATAATTTTTTTATTGATGCAGCAAAGCTGTGCTATTTTTACTGAATAAATTTCCATCTATATTTCCAGGTAAAAGCCGATATAACATCTGCTTGACATCAGGTTGTCCGTGGCGGGTATCGAATTTAAAACTTCTGATTCGAAATTCATATTTCTAATCATTAGACCACGGGGGAGCCCTAAATCAACAATTAATTCAATCTTTTAAGCGCATGTTTGTTTGCGGCAGAAAGGCGCAACTAAAACTAACGCGGCTATGTATAGCAAATCATGTTGAAACAATTTTTTAAGATTCTTGGAATTTTGTTTTCATTTTACGATTTATATATATATATATATATATATATATAATTATAAGTGGTTAAATTGCAGAGAATTAAGTAAATTAAAAAACTTAGAAACAAATAGGAGAAGTAAATATATAGGTATAGTTTTCTAAATGAGAAAAAGCGAATAATAAAACGCAAGTCTTCTGACTCTCAAATTTGCTAAGAAGTAATCAATAAGATATTACAAAAATTATCGCGGATAAAGGACATCGACGTCAGGTTCTACATGAAATTGCTACAACTGTTGACCAAAATCGGACAAGAATTTATTACAAGAAATTCGAGTCTTCCGGTAGATGACAATGTAAATTCGCTATAATGAGCTGTCCTGTAGCCTGCATATATAGACTTACGGTATCAGGCCATAGGGCCCCGCAAACAAGTAAGTCTAACATTATAATTCTTTGAAAAAGTGAAACTATACAGTATATTTTTTTTTATTAATTGAATAGCAATCAGAAAATGAAATTTTTTTATTAGCTATTGTGCTGATTAGTAGAACTCCAGTAATAGTACTGGAGTTCTACATATACGAATGATAGAGGCATTAGATCGAAGGGATGCTTCTTTTTCAATCTTCTTATATATGGTGGTTTTAATCAGTGGTGTTGTGCTAATATTTTTTTTGCCGAAACGCTAAAATTAAAAAACCGGTTCTCATGTTTATTCCGTTTGGAAAGGAAAGAAACAAAAATCATTACAGAACCCATTTTGTGCGCATATATGTTTGTTTATTACAATAATAGGAACGTTTAATAACAATTAAATAAATTGCAATTTATAAAATTCACTTATTAAATCACTTTCTGTATGTAGCAATTTTTTTTTTAATTTTTTTGCCGGAACGACGTTCCGGCTCCACAACACCACTGGTTCTAATGGTTATGAACTCTCCATAAAAATAAGTTAAATAAATGTTATTTGGCGGTCAAAAATGATAAATGGGCATATGTACATCAAATTATCAGATATTTTATAGAAATTTGAATAATGTGTACACATTTTGTGTGAATTTTTTGGGGCTCCGAACCAAGATTTTTAATTTTAAAATTCACGTATATGGTTCAAATAAATGTCCTCGACAGTGTGGAATAATTTAAATAGTTTAAAAAGCATTCGATCCGTATTGATAATGAGACGTGATCATTAGTTTTTGGCAGGTATAGCCGTTCCAAAGATACGGGGCAAAAAGTGCCAAAAACGGTAACTCAGTGGTTACAAGGTACGTTTCCGCCGGAATGCGGCACTGAGTTGCTGGTAAATTGTTTTTGAATAAGTGCCGAGCGGTTAGGATTAATCTTATTATCTTAATCCAGCGGTTTCCAACCTTTTCTTTCTTGTACCCCCCTTTCGAATGAAAAAAATATTGCGCCCCCCCCTTCTTATTTTTCTAACAATTTAATTTAAATATACTTAATATAACTGAAATTATACCAAATAATACACAGTATTATAAAAAATATACATACAAACATAACTATTTATTATAAGAATTTTCTGCTTCACATAAGTAAGATCTCACAAATGGTAATAAAATTTCTAAAGCATTATTTGTCAAAGTAGGAAAATAGTCCTTTACTGGTAACCAAAACTCAACAATATATTTTCGTCCTGAAACATCTGCTTCAATGTGTTATCACTAGATAAATCAATTATCATTTTCTGCTCTGCTGTTGAATGACCAAAATCATCATGTTTCTCAATGACAAATGGATTTCTAATCCATTCGTATTTGGACGTAATTAGATAAAGTGATGCGAAAATTGGTTTCGTAGACTAGTCATATGACTGATATAATAAGAAGATCTTTACTTACTTCTATTTCATCAGTAACACAAGTAATTTTAAAAGTGGGAAACATGTTAAAGTTATAAAGTTATTTGATACTAGCTATACACAGTTCTAATTTTTTCATAAAAGCCGTAATCTTGTCTTTATGAACAAAAGCACGAATTTGAGATCCTTGCATTGATTTATTTAAATCGCTAAGTCTTTGAAAAATATCAACGAAATACGAAAATTTTGCGAGGAACTTTGTGTCCTAAAACAAGATTGCTCCGTCTCCTTTGTTATCAGCAGAAATATAGCAATTTCTTTTTTGAGCTTAAACACTCTTAGAAGTACTTTAAGTATTTTGCTGATTTGTTTTTAACACTTACTCAGCATTTAAAAATAATATTTTTGAAACAGCTTTGCGCCCCCCAGGGGGGCGCGCCACACAGGTTAGAAATCACTGTCTTAATCTCATAACAGATCAAAAAAATAATATTATTTTGACTCCTGTTTACAAGAGCAATGAAAACAACCTTTATGGGAAGTGGTAAAAATTATACCTAAGCAGTTTGTGATCTCCAGAGTCTAAGATTGATTTCCGTCGCGAGGGCTCAATCGTGCATCACATGGATACAGGATGCCTATTCTTGTTTTCTATCGACCAGTGAACGGTCGATTGCTACTTGTGCCCGAACACGATCCACACGTGCAATATAATTTCATTCTTGGCTTATTTCTGGAAATTGCGCTATATCGCGTCCGTCGGCCACATGTAAGATCGCAGGATCGCGACTTTTGTAATGCAAATATAAAGACGCGAAAAACCAACTAAAAAAATATCAAATAATGGTTTTGTCGTTAATTGTCTCATAATTATTCTAACTCGGAATTGTTTTCTAAAAAGTGTTTATTAACGGAGATTTACGTCGTTCAAAAATGGATTTCAACTGTACGCGAACTGATTCTGGAGGTATTGAATTATATATAGAAGTTCGTAAGTATATACAACGTGTGTACAAATGTTATATTTGTGGTGTGTTTGCCGTACGATCGGTGTTTCGATATTGTTTATGTTGTTCTGTTACGGCCTGCAAAGCAAACTTCCAAAGACGTGTCGATGTTTATGGCAGTGGTAAATGAATCGGTTGTTGGCGTAGGACATGTGATTTCAGTCAAAATCTTGAAAGTATATTAATATTTAGCTAATAATATCGATTATGTAAGTTGAACTTCTAATTGTATTTACTTGAATACTCTTAACGAAAAAAAATAATATTAAATTACAAAAAGTATGAATAGAGTATAAATTGAAATTTGATTTCTGATGATTATTTTTTTGTTTAGTAATCCGGAAATATATGCTTGCGCATTTGCCAATATTCAATTATAAACAGATTTTAACGGTTTATATTTTTAATCGTAAACACATTTTAACTAACGGGATTTGTAAGGTGATCAAATTTATTTTTTATGAAAACTGGGATGGTAAAATACATATCCAAAACGTGGTTCTTATTATAAATAACATAAATATAACATAAAATAACAAATACTTTTTAAGGATGCAACAAAAAATCATTTAATTGCTGATAACATTTTATATTTTTTTGATCTATGTTTTTTCATTTTAAGCCATGTATAATATTCTGTACAATTTTCTTCATAATTATCTTTATTGAAAAGTATCGCTTTTTGTGCCTGTTTCAAGCCGAGATTTGTCACTTTGCTAATTTTTGCAAATTTCGTGAATGATAGTTCTAAATTATTATGAACTTTAGTAAAATGTTCCTGTTTCAAGCTGAGTTAGTTGTCTAAAGTATTTATGCTAGGCATTCAGAAATTTTGTTTTTGTATTTTTTTTACAAATTTCGCAAATGGAAGATTTAGATTTAGATTTTTAGATTCGGCAGTTTTTTTTCATTTATATCATTTTCAGATATTCGATAAGTTTTTGTAACTTTTTTACAAGTAATAGCGTAGACTCAATCTGAATCTTTATTTACAAGTAATAGCGAAGAAAAAAACTGAATCCAGCACAACAACCGGAAAGAAAGAAAGCTTCTAGAACAAAATCACGTTGCAATAACGTATTTCAACGTGATTTTGTTATAAAAGCTTTCTTAGTAATAGATTGCGAGCTTTCATGAACATAAATATATTAAATAACAAATAAACTGTTTTTGGACTTATAACCAAAAAAGAAAAGATAAAACCAAACTGTGAACACTATCGCGTTAATTCTAATAATTTTAGTAATTTGCATTATTTTATAACGAAATATGCCTTTAGCAAATATATTCTAAGTAGTTTTTAATGAAAAATGAAAATACTGTTGAAAGGAAAAAAATGTAACGAAATACGAATGGTTAATTTTCAGCCGAATCTGATGCAGGCATGGGATGTGTGGAAATTCTGGCAACAATAGGATCCGTATTCATATTGGTGGTCACTTTTCCTGTATCCATATTTTTCTGTTTCAAAGTAGTTCAAGAATACGAAAGGGCTGTAATATTTCGACTTGGAAGACTAAGGTTAGTGCAAGCATTGGCAAAACAAAGCACAAAATTATATTATTATTTAAAAATTTTAAATATTTTTTATAAATTATAAATACTACTATAGAATCTTGAAATTTTTGATTCATTTCTAATGAGTGATGATCATTTATAACCGATACGGCATTTTTTTACTTTTTTTCTGGATCTCAGAAAACGCTGGACATGCCTTCCCAAAAATTCAATCAATTATTTATTTCGTCAATACCAGTAAAATGTTTTCATAAATAAGAAACAAATTTTGCATCATTGAATCGGTTGACAAAAATTTGTATCCATACTGTATGTATACTACAGACACACATGCATCCATTTTTTAGGGGAAGTTTTATTTACCCTACGGGAGGTTGAAAATAAGAAAGATGTCATTTAATTTTTTTGTAATAAATGGTGATGATTATTATTACTCAACTTGAACTGTTTGTTGTCTTAACAAAATTTGATATTATTTTTAAATTTTGTGTTTGGTTTTTCCTGGTTTTATTTGCTTAATGATGACGCATATCAAGTGTCGAAAGTCTTTGAATAAATAAGTGGATAGTGGAAAGTGGAAATATTGTTCTATTTTTTAATTCCACGAATATATCAAATATGTCTCAACGCCGAAAAAACAATCAAGATCACATACACACACACACACATATATATATATATATATATATATATATATAAATGTTTACATTCTACAATGTGTGTATATAAATACTAAATCAACTATTAAAACTCAATAACGTTGCATCAATGTTCATTACACAACATGTTATTATTAGAAGTCAAATCCCATTGACGGTCTATTAGTAAATCAAACTTATCAATCCATTAAAAGTTTTGGAAAGCATTAATATTTCTTGTTTGGTTTGTGAAATATGAACACAGCTTTCAGAATATATTTAGATTATAGTATCCAATTTCAGTGAGTAGATATATTTTTGTGCTTGGGCAAAAATAACTTATTCATGTTTTAATTGTTAAACATCGAAAACTTTTTAGTTAAAACTTTTTTTTGTAAGCAATGTAGATAATCGTGATATAGATAAGCCCAAGGCAACATAAATTCATCCAATAATAATTATTAAAAATATGTAAATTTATTTTTTGTGATAATTCCATATACATTGTTTATTTTATTGATTTTAAGAATAAATATGGATTAAATTAATAATATTAACTATTAGATCAGGTGAAGCTAGAGGACCAGGCATATTTTTTGTTCTGCCGTGTATTGATGAATACTGCAAAGTTGATCTAAGGACTGTTTCATTTGATGTTCCTCCACAAGAGGTAAATTGTTATTTTACAATGATATTAATAGTAATTGTTTTATTCCAACAACAACAAATACATACATAGCGTGATTTTCTAAAAGCATTTTGAATGAACTGTGTAAAACATAATATTATATGTTACGAGTACCCATAATCCCATCCAAGAAAAAGTCAAATATCTGCTTGTGGCAACCCCTTTTGCAAGATAAACTAAAATTTTGGTTTCTTAATTATTTAATAAGTTTTCAACATAAAAACCGAAAATTTAATCATCTGCGTCTGGCTGTCCTCTTGGACTTTATGCGGTCCTTTAAACATTTTCTGCGGCCAAGCATTTCTAAAGTAGAATTTCATGAACTTATTTTTTTCTTGTTTCATTAATTTATGAAATATTTACATTTTGGAATGTAATATTTTTATATTTTAATATTTATTAGTATATATCAAGTTTTGTAAATTATTAATGAGTGCGGCCCGCCATAAAATTTTTAAAATTAAAGTTAAAAAGGTTGCTCATTCCTAAAATATTTTTTCTGTGCTATGCAGTGTTAAGAAAGTGTTGTCTGTGCGAAATTTACCATTATATTTTGCAAGTAATTTTTAACATTTTTTATTAAATAATATTTTATATTAAATAATCAGCGATTAGTAAATTCATCAAAAGAGAAAGAGACATGTATAAAAGATGGTGGAATGATGAAAAAAACTGTAACGACGCCAAGTAATTGTAAAAACTTAACTATGTTCAATTCTAATTAAACAAATTGCACAACATACATAATAATTTCAAGTTTACAGCAGGCACGTTTTCGTCAAAATGTAGCGCCTAGATGCTGGTAGATTGTTTTTGAATTGATGCTTGGCAGAAAGTGTTAAATTATTTGACTGAGTATATTACTTATTAAATACATATATTAAGTATATAATTTTTTGTATATCGTTTTATATTATAAACTTTTATACCTGCAGCTATATTTTCACTATATTCATTCGCAGTTCGCAAGATGTTCTAAGTTTCCTAAATTGAGTACAATAGTTGAGTAAAAAATCTTGGTAATTTAATATTTGGAAGTGATTGTTGTTCACATTGGACATAATTATTAAATAGAAAAAAACTTTCATAGCCCTTTATTCCTGTTTTTATAATCGTATAATATCACAAATTCGCGCGCACGTGGCTTCCGACGTGTTAAAATTGTAATTATAACATTCTTCAAAACTTCAAAAGGGTTTATGGAAGAGATATTATATTCACTATAGATTAAATATTTCAATACATAAGTTTGTTAATTATATTTAGATTAATTAGGTAAAAAAATGCAATAATATTTCGATTGCTTTCAAGGTGCTTTCTAAGGATTCTGTTACCGTGTCAGTCGACGCTGTCGTCTATTACAGAATTAATGAACCGCTAAATGCTGTAGTCAAGGTATTTATGCTTCGTATAGTTATATATGCGTTAGTGTTAATTTTAAATCGTACTTTTAAAATTTTATTCTATCCATAGCCTTTTTTATCTTCTGATCGTTAATTAAAATTTAATTACGTTTTGGGTGTTAGAGCATGTGAAAATTTGTATCATATAATTCAGTAACTATAGTCTAGTCATTATAGTAAGTTCACTTCGGAATTCGAGATACTCAGCAGTAAGTCTGTAAATACTTGTATATTGACACCCTAAAAGTTGTCTCAAAACCTACATATAGTAAAAACACCCTACTATATGTAGGTTTTAAGACAACTTTTAGGGTGTCCATATACAAGTATTTACAGACTTACAGCTGAGTATCCCGAATTCCGAGATTCTTACCTAATTTAAGCTTAAATGACTGGACTAATAAGAAATAAGAATGACTTGTGTTATTCTATATGAAAAATTTATTTCTAGACCTGCCAGTAATTGTATGGTGATACATGTTTATACAATTGCTCCTTTGCCGTTCATTAAGTTTTTTCTCAATTTATTTTTAGATATACATTCTACGACTATTTATCTGTTTTACGCACATTATGAAATTTTTTCACGGCTAAATAAATATGATAAACTTTATGAATTATATCATGAAAGCCCTTTTTTGACCATTAAAATGTTATTGAATTTAGCTTTAATTATTGCTCTTCTAAAAGGTTATACGAGTATACGATTATTGCTGTGGTGCAATGTTCTCGAATAGTATTGATATTGAATCGCGACAATTGAACTTGAACATTAGGTCTATTTTAGATCAAAGAATTGCAATCAAAATTGTATCAATTACATTTAACTCGGCACGTTCCTAACATATCAGGTTAATAAAAATATGAAATGGTATCCATTTATCCCCAAATGTTTAAGAGATATATTTCTTGTTGTTATAAAGTTTAAAAAATTGTTCATCAGCTTATTACCTTACAGGTGGCAAATTATAGTCATTCTACGCGTTTGCTAGCTGCTACTACATTGCGCAATGTATTGGGAACACGAAATTTATCCGAACTGCTTTCTGAACGAGAAGCCATATCAAATGCCATGCAGGCTGCTTTGGATGAAGCCACAGATCCATGGGGCGTTAAGGTCGAGAGGGTAGAAATGTGCGTGAAGCAACATTACTATTACATAGAATTAACAATATTCTTAAAAAAGTCTTATTAACTTCCCGCAGGGTAAGTTATAGTAATCGCAAAGAAATCGAAAATGAAAATTTTAATATATCTTTACGTTTTAGAGGTTTGTGAACATTTTGGCATACCTTAGAAAAAATGAATATGTGTGTGTATGTTTTTTTTGTATAGCGAAGGAAATGCTTTTATGCATCCCAGACTGGTGTTTTGTCTGGGTATGTCGAGCTCCATACCGCCCTGATATAATACCGACTAAAACCTCCGCTTTGCCCTTGCCTCTGATTTCTACGGAAACCGCCGTTAGGCATTACCTCGTGGGGGGAGGATCTAGAATGTTATAATTCATAACATATGTGTTTGTGTGTGCGGTTACAAAATTTTGTCGACGATTTCGGGAACAACGATCAACCGATTTGTATAATTCAAAAAACATTCGATTCGTATTGATAAGAAGACGTGCTGATTGGTTTTTGGCGAAGACAGGTGCAGCCGTTCCGAAGATACGCAAAAAGTGCCAAAAACGGTAATTCAGCTTTTAAGAGAACGGAGCGTCCGATTTTAATAATTTAAAAAAGACTACTAGTATTGACAAGATGAAGAACTGATTAAATTTTTGGGAAGGCAGATCCAGCGGTTATGGACTTTCAATGAAAATTTTTTTTTTCTTTTTTTTGCATACTTTTATTGTCAATCAAAATTAAATACATTTTTTAAGACAATGTGATGTTGGTTTTAATGCATGTAAGAGATTATCTCCTATGAGATATCTCTCTTTTATATTTTTATTTTTGACATTTATTTAAGGTCGAATGGCCATTTTTTTTTCACTCTGCGTGTCGGATATTCCTCGCTTAACTCTTTTAAATAAGTGTTTGGGTGACCTGGTAGTTTTTCATGGTATCTTTTGCTCCTTTCTTTTAACATTTCATTAATAGTTTTTATTTTTAAGTCTTTATGTAGGGTGTCATTTGTAACATACCAGGGTGCGTTCACAATGCATCTTAAAATTTTTGATTGCGCTACTTGTATTTTTTTTATATTTGAATTGCTTGCGCACGCCCATAGCTCAATGCCGTATGTCCAGATTGGGATAATTATTGTTTTATATATAAGGAGTTTGTTTTCATAGCACATATTTGAACTCCTGCCAATTAGCCAATACAACTCTTTGAACTTCTTCTCTATCTGTTTTCTTTTCATTTTGATGTGCGTTGACCAGCTTAATTTTCTATCGAGATGAATCCCAAGGTATTTTACACTCTCATATTTCGGTATTTCTATGTTGTTTATTTTTACGCTTGGGCAGTCTAGGGTTCTTGTTGTGAAGGTTATATGGCTAGATTTTGTTTCATTTATTTTAATCTTCCACTTATTGAGCCACTTTTCAAATTCAGAGACATATTGTTGAACTTTTGCCGTCGGAAAATAAGTTAAAAAATTTCAATTGTCGGTCAAAAGTGTTTATTGGACATATGTACATCAAATTATCAGATATTTTATAGAGATTTTAATAATGTGTAAATTTTTTAGGTTCCGTACAAGATTTTTAATTACGGTACGGAAAGTTCCAGCAATTTGCCTTGAGGCACGATGCCATGCTAGTTATGTTTTAATTGTAAATTTTAAGACTAGAGAAAGATACATAATAAATGAATTGCAATTACATTATGTCATATAGAAAGGATGTCTCGCTCCCGACGCAACTGCAAAGAGCGATGGCAGCGGAAGCAGAAGCAGCCAGGGAAGCACGAGCGAAGGTGATCGCAGCCGAAGGTGAGATGAAATCTTCACGAGCGCTTCGTGAAGCTGCTGAAGTAATGGCTGATAGTCCTGCGGCTTTGCAAGTAAGATAATGTAGTAATACAATAAATAATTCATTATATATATATACAGGGCCGGTCCTGCCTTGCATGCGATGCATGCAAAAAGTGCGGGCGCACGCGTTAGGGGGCGCAAAAACGAGATTCGAAAATGAAATTTATAATATATTATTCGTATTTTTTTAAAATATAAAATCTAGAATACTTAACAGATTATAATAAACAATCTAACTTAACTATGGATATGTAGAAACAGAAAGCATATTCAGTTTGCAATGTGATATTTTAACAATTAATTACTCATGCAAATTAGAAAATTATTGTTCTGCTTATTATTTAATGAACTCATTAATTTTTTCTTCGATCGAAGTTAATGTGGAATTGAAAAAGAAATTATCTAGTGTTCAATACCGTAAGCGCAAACCTACGAAAGTTTAAATTATTCGGCATTATTGATGAAAAATTGCGAGGTGATTTATTTTGAACGGAACTTGTTAAAAAAATAGATACAAATTATAATAGAGAAAAATGGAAAATGGGAAGTCAGTGCATAGAAAATGACTATAAGACCGAGAAACTCAATTGTAACTTTTGTATTTGTTGAAAATGTTTCGCATCTGATTAACTTTGAACTTTAAAGACATGGTTAGGTTTATGGAAATGGAGCAAATATGAAAAATGGAAGCAAAATGTACTTAGAAACAAAACTCGTGAGCTTTTTTATATCTAGTGGTGTCCATACTAAATTTAATTATTAACTAAGCAGAAATAATACAGATACAAATATAATTGTGTTTTGTTTTCGATATAGTTCAGGAAATATGTAATTTCTTTGCATCTTTCAAAATACGTTAAAAATTTAAAAATTTTAAACCACAATATGATATTCTGAATCAGATGGGAAAGTAAACATGAATACAATTTGGCTTTACAATATTAATAAGTTACTGATGCAGTTTTGGATATTGTAAATAATGAAAAAAAATTAAAATGAATTTTAAAAATCTAACATGAAAAATGAATGTTATGTTTGAAAATAAAAATGAGTTTAATGAAATAAGTGAAATGTTTCAAAACCCAAATATTAATATTACATATATGTTAGAAATACTTGAAAATATAAAATATTTAATTATGATCAACCAGCAAATCGCTTCAATTTTCTAAATAAAATTAAAATCAATGTATTTTTTACGCTTTTAGAATATTTCTAATTTTTTGTGTGAATTTATGTAAATATTCATATAATTTTAAAGATAAATGTTAAAACAGTTAAAATTGTTGGGGGGGGGGGGGTCTAGAACAAATCTTGCATGCGGGCGCTGAGGACCCCAGGACCGGCCCTGTATATATATATATATATATATATATATCGATATTTTTGTGTAGCTATATTTTATATAACATTGTTTGATATTGTTAGCTGAGATACCTGCAGACGTTAAGTACAATATCAGCCGAAAAGAACTCGACTATAATATTTCCTTTGCCTTTGGACATTATAGGCCCGTTCATGAATCATATGAAACGATAAACGACTAAAAAGGTATTTTATTCTATATTATGGTTTACTCAGTTTTCTACCGAGCTTCAAATTCTCATCGTTTTAGATTTGTTTACAAATACTGTAAAATGTTATATAACTTAAAATTAAAGAATTTTTGATAGAAAGCTAAGTGAATCTCATGAATCGTATGAATGGAATATCAAATATATTAAATTTATGTTCAAATAATGTTTCAGTATGAGATGAAGAGAATGAAGGGTAAAATAATATTATGTGCCTAATAAAGTCGATCATCAAGACCTTAAGGATATTATATATTTGAATGTACAAAAGTGCTGTATATCAAGGACGAAAATGTGATATTATGAGTTTGTGTATTTTATATATATATATATATATATATATATATATATATATATATTATTTATATATATATATATATATATTTTATATATATATATATATATTTTATATATATATATATATATATATATATATATACTGCATGACTGGTGCCTTCATTGAATTTCAGTTTAGTATTGTTATTTTATGTTTTAATATATATATATATTTTCAATGTAATTTAGTTGAATTTATAAGATGATTCACATCAATTTAAATTCAGTTGACGATTTTAATTTATGTATTTTTAAATAATAAATAATTTGTGATAATATTGAAAGAAATATGATAATCATATGTGATACATAAAAAATGTATGATTTTTATATAAAGTATAGATATTTAGAATATTTATACATAAACTACATTTAGAGCTCGATATATACTACATAAAAGATATAAGCTCATCATTAATCTAGATACATAGACCTACCATATTTGGAATTTTTGTTATCACCATTATTAATATCAATTTTTCCAATTGAACCGTTAGATTTTAAAAATAGACAGATTTTTCTCTGTTTATAAAAAAATTGTATTGCCTTAATTTTTTTAAGCGATGTCTTAAAATTTTCTTTTTTTCACACTGAAGAAGTTTCATTTCCATCACATGTACGGTGCTGCAAGTGCATTTTTTTAATCATTTACAGTTGGTATCAAATTGTTTTGCCTGGTTGATATCTAAAGTAAAAGGAACTGCAACTTGAATTTTATTGTGGTGACCAAACTAAGCTTCTTGTTTTGTATCTTTGTATCATAATATAATGTTAATTTTACAATTATTACATGATTCAATAAAATATATTATAGAGGTTATATTATCAAATGCCCAATATTCTGAAAATGTAGCTATAACAACGCAACTTAGGTGCACTGAAAACAAACCATCCGGAGAAGTGATAAGTGCGCTTCATTTTCTGACATGTTCTTTGCTATCGAACTAAATTCATGCAAAATTCTTTATTTTGTAGTGCTTGCTCGGGGGAGTTGGATAAAGGATTTCCAAATCAATGATTTTAAAAGAAAGGTTATGTCAAAAACAAATACTGAAATCCATATTTACAGTGTTGATAAAACGATCAATATGTTACCAATATATCATAAGCCTGACGCAGTAACTAATACACATAATGCTGAAATGTTTCAGGACTTCAAAGAATTTGATACGATATATCAAGGACTTGTGTTAAAAATTAATTTAAGTGCAGATGAAAAGAACTATCTAATTAAATATTTGGAGAACACCGTGTCAAATTTGCGAAAAATATATCCGAATACAACCTTAAATGTTATTTTACCCTCCTTTAGCGCGATAGAAATAATTAAAAACCACAAAATTCTAGCGGGAGCTATTACTGACATTTTGACTTTCAGTCAAAATGAAGATTTCCGTAAAAAAAGTTTCCAAAATTTAAACAGTACTAGTAGTGGTAATACGAGAATAACTCTGGAAGAAAAATTATCAGTTATAAGTTTAAATAATAACAAACAAAACAAACAAAAACAATAAATTCAAAACACTTTTAAAACTATACAGTTGTTATTTTTGTTTTGTACATATTCATAAATAAATTGAACCCTGGAATATTATCAATAATTGAACTTATGAACTACAAATATATTATTGTTTCAAAATTATGGCTTATCTTATTTATTTATATTAAACCAATTATTTTTCATGTAATTGCAGACATCAAACAGCTGTCGTATGTTCTAGGTAGAATATTTTACTGGTTAATGTTTGTAAATAATTTGAAGATATATATTTGAACATTCTCTAAAACGTATGTTTAAGATTTTTTTTTGATAATTTCGTATAAAAACTTCTGTTATATATAGTTGTTTGTTTTGATACAGTTGGCAAGAGTATATTATTTTAAAATTCACTAACTTCATGTTTTTGTCATCATTATACATGTTTTAAGACTGTCACGTGGAGTTAAAGTTTTTGGTTATGTTTAGTTGTGTTATATGTATGCTCTAAATATGACAAAAGTAAAAAAAAATAGAAAAGCCGTAGGCTTAAAGGAACCTAAAGTAATGCAGAAGAAAGTGAAAACAAAGAAAACTTCAAATGCAAAATTTTCTTCGATGTCTGCTAATGATTTTATAAATAATGTCATTGACGAAAACCAAGATTCTCATGACGAATTAAAGGTTTTGCCTAATACACCTAATACAAGGAAAAAATCGACGGTCGCACAAAGCGAAACAGATTCACGTAATTTAATACATATTTGTCGAAATATATATTTTTAACTAATTAAATGGTCGTTTTCAGAAAGTGATGGTTGTGATGATGTATCTCATGCAAAGTCTTTAGAACGATTAAGAAGTACTGATCCGGATTTTTACCAGTTCTTGCAAGAAAATGATCAAAGTCTTTTAGATTTTGACGTTTCTGATAATGAGCAAGATGAAGATGATAATGACTCAGACGGTAGTATACATCAACCCAACGCAGAACTCGAAGGAGCAAGCGATGAAAGTGACTTTGAGGTATTGTTTTTGGTTTACAATTAACTATATTTGAGCTTTATAATAATGAATCATGTTGTAAAATACATAGCATTCTGATGATCTTCCCACCAGTGGTACAATAACTTTGCAAATGGTTAAGAAATGGCATGAAGAATTGCAACAGCCCAAAGTTTCCATAAATGTACTCGAAAATACCATGAAAGCATTTAATGCTGCATTGCTATGTATTTCTAATGAGGAAGCGCAAAAGTCGAATTTAAGAATAGATGGTAATAACATGAATTTTGTAGCAGTTATATAGATTTTGTACAACTCTAATGTTATCATTTGTTACACAATTGTATTTTTAGGTTCCGGTGTATTCAATGCTGTAATACAATTATGTGTTCTTAATCTTCAGCCAGCAATTGCACAATTTTTGAAAATGACTACTTCTCAAAAACCTCACAAGTGCAAAAGATGGGTTAAAGTTAAAACTTTAATAAAAGGATATTTTATAGATCTCCTTAAGGTAATATTTACCAGTTAGTTAATTTTTTAAATATTTCTGTAATTAAAGTGTTATGCATGCATGTCTTTTTTTGTGTCTTACATAATATACAGATAATAATATTCAAAATATAATTATGAAACTAATATTACAATAATGTTGATTTGAATTTCAGTTGCTTGAGGGAATCACTTCACCAAATATTCTAGCTGTTTTGTTAAAACATCTACATCAAATGCAAATATTTCTCTCCTCGTTCTTAAATGTTTCAAAACAAATTTTAAAAAAACTGATTGGTATTTGGGCTACTTCAGAAGAAACTGTCAGAGTTTTGGCATTCATTTGCATTTTGAGAATTACAAGACAGCAACAAGCGTCTTTATTAGATACTGTATTAAAATCTATGTATATCACTTATGTAAAAAATTGCAAATTTGTTAGTCCCACCACACTTCCTAATATTAATTTTATGAGAAGATCTTTAATGGAAATGTATGCACTAGATCTGAACATTTCTTACCCTCATGTGTTTTTATACATCAGGCAACTAGCTATACACCTGAGAAATGCTATCACATTACATAAAAAAGAAAATATACAAACCGTATATAATTGGCAGTATGTAGGTTCAATACATCTCTGGGCAGATTTATTGTCTTTCACTCATAATAAACCTCAACTTCAACCTTTGATATATCCTCTGGTTATGATTGTTATTAATGCAATCAAACTAGTTCCTACTTCGCAATATTATCCTTTGAGGTTTCATTGTCTTCAAATTTTGAATAGTTTGTCAAAGAATACTGGATTATATATACCTATTTTACCATTAATATTAGAGGTAAGTTATTATTTTAACTAAGTTTAAATTGGTTAATTATTTTTAATAATTTTCGCTATTTTTTTTAAAGGTGTTGGCTGCATATGATTTTAATCAGAAGCATAAAAAAGTTTCTTTGAAACCAATGCAATTTACATGTATTTTACGTGCATCCAAATCTCAAATGATGGAAAATGGTTTCAAGGATGCAGTGTTTGACAGTATTTATAAATTGCTTTTCGAGACTCTAACAAATGAGGCCCAATCAATTGCTTTTCCTGATTTTATTGTTCCTTTTGTTATGCAGGTTAGTGCACATACTTTTTGTTGGGCATAATATTTTTTTTTATTATATAATAATCTAAAATATCTTTGCAGGCTAAAGATTTTTTAAAGAGGTGTCATATAGCCAAATACTGCAAACAATTAAAGCATTTGCTTGACAAAGTTATTGAAAATTCTAAAGTGATAGATAATGAGCGTTCAAAAATAACTTTGGACTTAAATAATAAGCAAATAATTAATAGCTGGGAAACACAGATTTGTGGTAAGGGTTTACCACTTCTAATATACTATCAAGAATGGAGCAAGGTAAATGAAATTCAAAAGAAGAAAAAATATACTAACAATGAAGAAATAGCTGAATACAGTTTTCCCAAAATAAATAAAACTAAAAGAAAAATTGAAAGAGGTCCAGCTGAATTATTCCCATCGGATAGCGAGGATGAAGAAATTAATATATTTAAAAATAAAGCTGATAATTCTGAAAAACCTAAGAAGAATAAAAAACAGACCAAAAAGCCAAAGATTGTACCACAGGATAACATTGATGATACTATTGAATCAAATGAGCAAGATTTGGTTGAGAATTTTGATATGACGAAATGGTAATTTTCAGCATTGTTATAAATAAATTTGAAATATATTTGACAATAACATGTTTTATTAAATTTTGTTTACTTTTATTAAAATGATGTACAGGAATTAACATACTTAAAATTAACTATTAACAATTTATTATTTACCATAAAAAATTATCCAAAAAAATGAAAAAATGGGATTGTTTCAATCCATCAATGGCTTAATTCACTCATTAAATTAAGAAGTAAATGTACAGGATTATTTGCGCTAATTGATTTATTATTAGTAGTTCAACATAGTGCAATGGCAACTAATTCATATGTGGCTACATAAAGTGGCAATATTTGTTGTTTAAAATAAAAATAGGAAAATTATGTCGTCATTTTAAAAAATAATAGATAAGTACAATTTGTTTATATAAATCCCCTTTAGAAAAATACAATACAAATACAAATACAATACAAGTTTCAAAAATTTATTGCGTTTGAATTGCGCGGGAATGGCGTGCGCAATTTCAGTTTCAGTGGAGTTTGAGGAAGTATCTCGTCGACAAAGTGCGCATGAAATATCTTCTCTATGGTCCTATGATTAGGTCGTAAGTTGTGATTGTGTGTTTGTGAGTTTATTTTATCATAATAGCCTGTGATTATAGTGTTCCCGTTACGTGGTGTGCTTTTATTTATTTTGGAAGTCTCCTTTGTGGGTATGTTTCAAAAATTTATTAAACTTCAGAAAATTATGTAATTGTTTTGGATACAACTTTGTTTGGAGACTCAAGTACCTTCGTGCAATGTACAGATACACAAAATGGCGATTACATCCTTTCTACGTTATATAGAATTAAGGCGATATAGATATATTAAAACACGTTTAATATTATCTTCTCGATTATAATCAACAAAATTAATGTGATATTCTTGGTTTTTCATTGGGAATACCATATATTGCAATGATCAATCATATATTGTGTGTGGTGTCCTATTACAAATATTTGTCTACATGCATATAAAGGCGAAAGCAATCCGTTGACAGCGCTCACGATATTAATATATCATAAAAGACATTATTATATTTGAACTTTGTTTATATATGAAATTACAATTACTATCGCTTTGTTTTGTTGGGCTGAATATTATGCTTTCATTTGAATGACAAATTTTGTATCAAAATTAGTTGCGTTTGATCATTTCAATATACTTATGCCAACATAGAATATAACTGAGATTTCTAAATATGATAGGATATATCTATATTTTTTCCACATGAAAATTTTCTTTTCATGTTTTACCTTTCTCTTTACTTATGACCCCAGATTGTCGTAAGTTCCAGCAGTTCAACTTTTATATAACAGGGTTTCGTGATAAGCGTTAGTCTATAAATGTTCAGTTAAAAACATTGGTGTTAGTAGTGAAGTACATGAACAATTAAACGATTATAATAATAAAGCGAATTATATTTTTTAGCATTGAAATAACACGATACGAGGTGTGCCAGACAAACTGCTTGTTGTACTAAAGTGCTATCATTTCGGTAATATCGGATAACTACTAAATTTGACTGATAAATTAAGCCAAGTGAAGCACCTTTTCTTGCATATCCATATCGATTCTTTGATTCATGAACAAATTTCTTCGAAAGGTGCTTCAATTATTTGTAGTTGTGTATTACAAACTAAAAGATTCGTTGATGAAGTTTTAAAACTTATTGACATGTTTTATAAATTTTATTTTTCGCCCCGTAAGCCGCTATCTTTTTAACTGTATAATTTAGTAAAAATTAAATTTTGGACAAAAATGCGACCATAAATGAAAAAACATGGATGACATAGAGCTACCACAAAATTTAAGCAAATTTGAATTTACGTGATAGTAGTTAAATAATTTAAAACAATACCAATAACGATTTAAAATTATGGCATTCACATTTCCTTGAGATTCAGAGATTTATTTAATTTACTTCAAATATAGTGTTTTGGGCTTGCGAAATCCTTGAAAAAACAAATCAATTTGGGAACTTATATTCATAGATAAAAGAATATAAGCAAATATACTCTTATTTGCTTATATTCAACTTTATATTGTGATCCCGTTGATGGCAAATTATTTTTTGTCGTTAGTATAATACAAATTCCTGTATACCGGCAACAAAAAATATTAGTAAATGCAGCTTTTATCAAAAGAAATTTCTGTAGAATATTCTTCTAAATAGTGAAAATGATGGAATTCCTAATGTGTTAATAGATTGCTTTGGAACTATTGCTTCGTGATTATCTTTTCATCTTTTGCGCGTCCATTAAATACATTACGAGTTTTTACATGCAGAGTTGAAACGGATGATTGTTTTTATGATAAATGTATTAAATCAATTTCGTTTCAAATTCAAATTTGATATGAGTGTATAAAAGTATAACTTGTCGAGTGTTGACACTTAAACACAACTGACACTTAAGCAAAGTGTTTCTCAATATAGGTGTTTTGTGTTTGCAATATATTAAATTAAAAGGAATAGAATAATAATGCATTGTATGGGAATGCTAATATGCATTGGGTGCTACTTCCTTTTAACGAGTTCTCTAAATTTTTTTTTGCAAAATCTAATTATAAGAATATATGTGAAAAAAATGGTCGTGCTGATGTCGATGTTGACCCGCGCTCA
Source organism: Ctenocephalides felis (assembly GCF_003426905.1). Classification (NCBI taxonomy): domain Eukaryota; kingdom Metazoa; phylum Arthropoda; class Insecta; order Siphonaptera; family Pulicidae; genus Ctenocephalides; species Ctenocephalides felis. The sequence continues at coordinate 27,275,674 of NW_020538040.1, forward strand.
ACTGTGTTTTCTTTATTTTATGATTTTCTCTTGCCAACCTTGTCCGCACAACACAGATTGCGTACGTGTGCACTTTTCTGTACGTAACTAGCTGCGCTCGTTCTGTGTTGGTGCGAACAACATTGAATGGAGATGGCAAGCCGCTGCTCGCTAGCTGTAAAATTATCTGCAACGTAATGGCGGATCGATAATACTCTCTTGTGGTCTTAGAATGAAATTTATTTTGAACTTATGTTTGTTATGTAGAATGTGAATAATTTATAACGAAGGTGGTAATATTGATGAAACAATTTTTTGTCGTGCATTTTATCTTTGTGCATAGGATTTGGTCTGGATAGTTGTAGTTATGAGTTCATTAACTACATCGCAAATAAAGTGAGTTTAGTCATGTGTGAATAATACGAATATAAAACATAATATATAATATATGTATATATATATATATATATTTTTTTTTTTGAATAGTCTTGAATTTGATGTTGATATATATGTTTAATTTGAGTTTAATAATCGGGCGTAACATCAATAAAAATAATTTTATTGAATTTTAAATATTTTTATTGATGTTACGCCCGATTATTAAACTCAAATGAAACATATATATATATATATATATATATATATATATATATATATACGTATATTATATAGCTGTTATGCTTCATAAACGCATTATTTGCTTTGCATAAAAAATGTGTACGTATAAATTGTTATACTCGGCTTTTGCCATCTATTAGGTCATATACATGCATATTATATATATATATATATATATATATATATATATATATATATATATGCATGTTATATATGTTATATATTTTGGTTTAAACATCGGGCGTTACATCAATAAAAAAAATTATGAATGGTTTTTCTTCAGTGGAATTCAGTGGAATATTCTATCAATTATAATAATTAAACTAAGTAAATAATTTGTAATAGTTTAAAAATAAATATAATAAACTACTCTAAAAACACTAACAATTTGGCATCCTTAATTAATAAAACACTATTGCACCATGGTATTGAAATGTGCACTATTGTAATATATATATATATATATATATATATATATATATATATATATATATATATATATATATAGGCATTAGAACAAAACACGTAAATAAACATGAATAATATTTATCAAGTTATCGAAATTGTGTACTGACTGTAATTCCTTTAAAATATATATATATATATATATAAATATACTTGTCATAAGGGTTGCACAGGTGCTCAACAATTTGTGAGAATGGCAATAACTATGGAATTGTCATTTTTTTTTTAATTTTTGACACACTATTCAAAAACCATGTATTTGTTTCGTTCAGAGATATAAAGTCGTTTTTTTATTTAGTTCCTTATCGCTATGTAATTGAATATGCAACCCTTCAACAAACCTTCTTTGTGTAGGATATTTAGGGTTAAAAAATCGATTTAAATTATTCATATGATCTATAATCATATTTTTAAATTGTTTACCGTTTTTAATGTTTTTTTCTATCAGAAAATCAGAACAGTCAGTACACAGTTTCGATGAGTTAATAAATTTTATACATGTTTGTTAGAGTGTTTGTTGTAAACAACATTTTGTGGAAAAATATATTTTCCGGTAGTGCACATCTTAATACAATACTTCATGGTTCAATAGTGTTTCATTAATTAGGGATGCCAAATTGTGTTTTTTAAATTAGTTCATCATTATTTTTATTTTTATTCTATTTACTTACAATATTCCACTTAATGAAGGCTAGGATGTTATCCGAAACGTATTGATTTAAAATAAATTTTAAAAAATGCAATCACACAATTTTTATTGATGTATATGTATTTTCTTACTTATTAATATTTTTGTGCATCGAACTTCAAATTCCATAAATCAATAACAAACATATATTTAGAAATAGTTTCGGAACTAATTGCAAATTATTGCAAATTATTCATGTATGCGTCAATCTCCAGAAGAAATAACGTTCATGACAAAAATATAATAAAGAATATATTATATAAATCTTAAATATAGTTCAGATTTCAATGTGAAATAGAATTGAGAACTAAAATGATTTACCTGTGGATTTGTTTGAAAATAACTTGGAACTATTTCTGTGGTTAATAACTATCTTATCCACTTTTTAGTTAGATTTATTACCATCTGAATATTTCGTAGTTAGCTATTGTGCTATAGTATATGTTGTTTGATTCTAGTTAGATTGTTAATTTTATAATAGAAGATATGATTTTAACAGAATGAAATTATAAAGGAACAGCTTTGATTCTGTGTAAATTTAAAGTACGTAATATATAATATTAGAAATGCTATTTGTTAGGTTATTAGTAAAATTACATTTATTACAGAAAATGCAAAACCTATAATTTTTAATCTTCATGTATTACAAGTCGTTAATTGAGAGGCACTATTACAGATACAATATGTTTATACTTTTTTCATAAACATATAATTATCTTATCTAAATAGTAAGCACAAATTACATATTGCCGATAGACACGATATTGGCGTATATATAGTAAATACGATACAGGTGCATACATTAAAGGGCGCAACTAGTGTGAAATTTTCAAAAAATCGAATTTTCAATTTTTCCATATTTCGATAGGTCATACTTTTAAAAATAACATACCAAAATTTTAAATCGATATCTTAAATAGTTTTTGAGTTGCAGTCATTTAAAGACTATATATATAGTATATAGATAGTATAACCATCATTTTATCTTTAACCGCGTTTTTCTCGAAACAGCATTTTCCGAATTTGCTGTAGCGATTACTCAAAAACAAATGATCCGATCACTATCAATTTTTTTTTACATGTTCTATGTATAGTTCTCCGTAAATTGAACTATCGATTTTTTGATCGGATCAAAAATCGAATTTTGGCAGTCCAAAAACGACCAAAATTTTGGGTAAAATTCGAATTTTTTTTCTTAAAAACGCCGTCATTTTGTCAATTTTTGATTTTTTTTTCTTCATCGTAGTTTATTTTACAGACAAAAATTATCTAGTTTAACAAAAAAATTTCTTTTTTAAATTTCATCCACGTAGAAAGCCAAAATCACTGCAGCAGTGAAGGGCCATTTTTTTGTCGCGCCGTTGGAGATCGACGATAACTTAAAAAATATTTAATTTTTTTCTTCCCTAATATATTCCCAAAATTTTGAAATGATTGATAACGTAGTTTTTTTAAATATAAATTCCCAAAAATCATCTTTTTTTAGGCGGTTACACTAGTTGTGCCCCTTAAAAGTATATGTTGTAATAATGTTTATAACAATAAAATACATATGCGATTCCCTCATTTTTCGATTCTTACAATCTCCTTTATATCCTCAGACGCTCTTTTCGACATTCTCTTACTTTCGATTTATTGACATTGATCTTCAATCTATCATCTTTTCACTTCGACTATCCTGTTGTTTTTCGTTTTCTAATTTATTTCGGTAGTACTCGTTGATAAACAAGTATACTATGATTGTATTTGATATTATTAATTCTTCTTTCTCTAGTCAAAGAATTTTTGTTGCCTTCGAAAGACTCGTTACTAGCTATTCTCGAACAAATTGTGCAGAATTTGATATGCAGCCTTCTGGCAGGATTTTTCTCTGGGGTTCTAAGCTATTCGTATCGCTTTGGTTCAGTCTAAATTTCTTCATTGCATTTTGTCAAAGTTCTTTAGTTGACCTTGTCGACGTCTTTCTGCCAATCTGTAAATCAGACATACATGTCCTCATAATTCTCTATATTCCGTTAGCGATTTTATGTCTGCACATTTTTGTGGAAAATGACTCACGGATATGAATTGAAAACTTTTGAGAACTTTGTAATGCTTTTGTTTGAAAATATTTGTATATGATCTGAAATAATATCAAATTATATAACAAAATATACAAGATTCGTTAATTCTATAAAATAAAACAGATTTACATCATTTACAATATGAGAAATATCTCCGTGTAGTATGGGGACCCCGCTGCACAAAACTCGTATTCAACATACAATTCAGGACAATTCGTAGTGCGTTCTTTAGAAACTTATATAGTGTAGTATGGGAACCGCGCTATGAGAGACTCAGAGTTAGTACAAATTGCATCATTTTGATCGTGCTGTTATGGAGACTAAAGGTGCGTTCACACCTAACGAACGAACATGTCGAACAAGAAAATACAAAGAAGAACGAACAGGAACACGAACAAACGCGAAAAATTCCAAACGAACTTGAACAAGCGCTTAAAAGCAGTGAGCGCTTGAATTTTCGTTGTTCGTAGATGTTCCGTGAAACGTCAGTTTTATTATTGATATGGATGTAAGCTTTAATCATACGGCATTTTTACTGGTTTTTGTGTGATTTTTGTTCGTGTATATTTTGTAAATATACTGTAAATAAATTATTCAATTAATTTCACTCAGTTTTTGTATTTAATATTTATATTTTGAGTCGTTTTCTTTCCTCAGCATTCATATTCGGAGCAAGCTGAACATTCCAGGCTTGAGCTAACTATACTCAATTTTCAAACTCTCATCCTCAACATATATGTTGAATGTTTATGTATGATAACAAGTTTAATATTTACTTGTAAAGACTGCAATCATACTCTTCTTTTATCTATGACTGCAATTTCTTCTTTACTGCAGCTTCTGACATCCCAAACGTTTTGCCTACACTTTCCCAAGCATCGTTTTTTTTTCTAATAATTTTATAAAAAGGGTCTTTAGTCTCCCATATTATAGGAAACTTTTCTATTTCATTTATGAATGATAAAATTACGTCATTTGACCATTCCATAATTTATTCAAAATTTTCAAACTGTACACAATAATTAAAAGTAAATATTATTAAAATTTTCAAACATTAAAATTATTAACATTATTATTAAATTATTAAAAAATTATTATTAGATTATTAAAATTATTAAAACAAAAATGTTCGTTTGCGTTCGTTGAGACGTCCACACTGCACATACGAGTTCAAACATGAACGAACAATTCCCTTTGATGTACCGACAAGTTGCGGAACATTGCTCGCCATGTTTGTTTATGTTCGTTCGTGATCGTCGTGGCGTCCACACTATGCTGTTGCCGTTCGTTCTGGTACGTTCTTTTATGTTCGTTCGTGTTCGTTCGTGTTCGTTCGTTAGGTGTGGACGCACCTTAAGGAATACAACTTGAAGTAGGAGTAATGTGGACAAAATGACATGTATGACATAGACACAATTCAAAAATTGACGGGACGTAGTACTCAGTTCAAAAGTGTTCTTAGACAGCTATTATATAATCAGGCATGTCTAAAAGATAAAAGTCGATAACAAAACTTACAATAATACCCTTTTGATAACAAGTTCATAGAATCATTCATAGGTTGCGCAAGGAACTTATGGGCTGTTCAACAAAAATTGTGTAATAGGAAGTCCGTGTAGTCGGAGGGATGTCAGATTTTTAGCTCCGCGTAGTGTGGGAATCGTGTACCCAGAATGCCGTGTTAACGGAGGGTTTACTGTACATTCAAAAATAATAAAGTGGTAGTTTTGCGTGTTTACTCATTCTCGAATATTTTTGGATCCCTACTACGGAATAAAATTTTCTAAATATCAAAAAGAAAGAAACTTAAGTCGTAGAAATATACGTACATACGTGCCGTATTTAATATATATATATATATATATATATATATATATATTAAATGTTAAATATGAACAAAGGTCATCAGAATTCATTTTAGAGGCATGGTTTCTTCAGCAAAGTATCTTATTTTGATCCCTAGTATCCAAAAATCATATGTGCCTAAGTGACCTTAAAATCGACTCTCCCTAATATATATATATATATATATATATATATATATATATATATTAAATTTTTTATATAATTTTGATGTTGAAATATGTGAGATTCAGTCTTCACGGCAATAATAAAAATTAATCAATTAAAAAATTTGTATGACTTCAGTCTGCACCCGTGCATCGGAACACAGAATAGCGGGATGTACTTTACAATTCCATAACAAACTCATTCGAAAATTTATATATTGTTCAATTTAAAGTGACAAGAATTGGTTTTTTGGTGCATTGTGAACATTTATAATTATGAAATAATTAGGATTAATTCAATTACATGTAAGTCCATATCACTTCTTATATATTAGTTTTAATTAATAATTTCTATCTGTTCCTTCAAACTAGAGTCCACTGAAGATGACACAAAACAATGTGTCGAAACGTATGGAAAAAATAAAAATGATTTAAAGTCATACAAATTTTTTAATTGATGTATTGCCCTGAAGGCTGAATCTCATATATATATATATATGAGATTCGATGTTGAAACATATTTAAGAGTAACTAGCAGACCATTCGTCGAAATAAAAATGTAATAAAGTATTTAAAACCTTTTATTCATACGTTTTGAAACCTCAAAATCGTTTTAATTTTGTGGTTATTCATCATTATTTTTCCAAAAAAGTTTTTTTTCGAATATTGATACAATTTTAATTTTCTAAAAAAATTTCGTTTTTGTTCTGGTGTTGCTGAATGATGACACACATCTGGTGTCAAACATCACACAGCTGCAAATTTTTACTATTTTTCCAACAGATGGATTAGCTTAAATGTTGTATTTTTCTACATCAATGTTGTTAACTTTATTTCAGAATATTGACTTTGAAAATATGGCACTGACAAGGGACTGTGTTCACTAGGCTGAGATGAAACAAACTATTCCAAATGCCTTTGTACAAATTTGCGAGGTAAATAATTATTCTTATCTATTAAAAGTAGCATTATTATTAGTACTAGTACGTACAATTACTAATAGTAAAGCAATATTATGTACTATTAGTAACACAATGTTACATTAACATAACATTAGTCCTGATAAGACCCAGAAATATTTATTATGGCTTGCTTTTGAATGAATCAATAAGTGAATAAATAAATAATAGTAATAATACTATTAATAAAACATCAGCTTATAAAATAGTTACTCTTTTAATATGATTAAAATTTATATATATATATATATATATATATATATATATATATATTGAATTGCATAAATTCAATATTATTGATATAAATATTCAATTCAAAGTTTCAACATCGAACAAAAAAATTCTCAATACATATATATATATATATATATATATATATATATATATATATATATATATCTTTTACAACTATAAATGTTTCTTTTTTAGGAAACACACACGCAAACGACAGCTATGAATGCCATGGAACTAATGCAATTTTTGAATTCAGGTATATTTAAGTAGTTGAATTTACATGAGCATTATTGTAAATGATGAACTATCAAATTATTTGTTATTTAAAATTATAAATATTTCTCTTCAGTTTCTTTTCTCACCATTCACTTGAAATGAATGAGAAAATGTTAAAGATTTAGTTTTATTTTTAATTTATGTACTTTGTGGTTTGTAGGTTCTACCTGTGTAACCTCTAGAGTTAGTCGGCCTTTTTTGTGGACGAGGATGTGGGAAATGGCTGGTTCCACATTTCTTGTTCACTCAAAGAAAGAGGCATATTCTGTGATAAACAGCCCTTGTAGCTTTCAGTCCTTCAAGGTAATTATTTACATATTGCATATTTTTTAAATATTATATTCAATATATATGAAATTATTAAATATTTTCTTAAAGCAATGTAATAAAATAATTTTATTCTAAAAAATAATTAAATGTATTAATTTCAGGACTTATATATGGTGGATACACAATTCTTTCCCGGAAACTTCTGTTCTTCCATTTGCAATATGCTGAAAAAATCTTACCCATGCAATGATATGTGTATATTACTCATCCACCTTAAAGGAAGCAATTCACTTATATCTAAGATAACTTCTAAGGAATACAATATGCAATCTGTGAACATTAGAATAGCGTTAACAAATAATCTACATAAGGGTATCTTTAATAATAATATGGTGATTGATATTTGTTTGTCATCTATTCATGATGACTTAATTGATTGCAAAATACGTGATATCATTACGTACAATATGAATTATCAGTTCTTTAGTTCTGCCGTTACCGAATCAATAATCTTAGCACATCGAAATATTGTGATCACAACTAATCATTATAATGAAACAAAGTATAATAAAATTGGTGCTCTTTTGGAAGTTCAGAAACAATATCAAAGTCAGTGTATTACATATAATAAAAATAAATTAAATTTAGAAGATAAGTGTGTTAAACAGTCCAACATTCCTGAAAATATTGCCATTCTGAAAATGAGAAACAAAAATACTTCAAGCTTTACTGGATCATCAGATACTTATGATGATCAACCTGACAATTACAAGTCTGATTATGCTACTAACAGCGCTTTATTTAATATTTTATCTTACCAAGAGTCTGAAAGTCTATCAGGGATTGCATTCAGAATGAATGGTATATCTGTAAATCAAGAATCTTCAAAAAAATTGGCTTCTGGAAATGGTCAGAGTGATTTTATTTCAATGACAAATGATTTTAAGGATCTGACTGGAAATAAAAAATCATCATACCATGAACGCTGGGGAATATCGCCTCGTCTACGCTTGTGTGGTGGTGGTGAAAGTTCTTTAAATAGTGGTACTACTGGATGGGGAAGCCCACCTGGTTCTAATACTGGAAACGGTAATTAAATTATATAATTATATGAAATTGTTCAATGTATATTATAGCCTTATCTATTGTTCAGCTAATTCTGGAAATTGGGGTACAAGTGGTGGTCCTGGGGCTTCACAATCACAATGGAATGCTAACAGTGCAACTGGCACTCAACGTCCACCAACATCACAACCTGATGGTAATTCAAGTTCTCACTTTTAGTACTTTCTTCTTTTGCCATATTTATTTTTTTTCAACTTGTAGGATCTTCAAATAAAGCAAATGCAACTGCTTCGAACACTCAAAATGTTGTTCAAACTCAGGGTAACAATACTCAAAATAATAATGGTCCAAATTGGAGTACAAATACTGGCCCTACGGGAGCTAACACCAATCAATCAAAACCTGTTAGTTCTACGGGAAACTCAGCTTCAGGGCCTAATAATGGAAATATTAATACTTCCAATGCGCGTAAGTATCAATTTATTCAGATGGAAAAAGCAAAAGTTCTAAATTGAGTTAATAAATAGGGAAAACAAGAGTAATATACAAAGTTTTGAAATTTTTTTTATATAGTTTATTTTAATTTTTGTTCAAACTTATTTTGCCTTAACTCACTTGAAAAAATTATGCATTATAAGTTATACTTTAAAACTATGCTTGTTTTAGAAAACAGCAATTTAATAATTTGTGTTTACAGCTATAAACACTACTAGTAATGCAGGAACACCTGCCTCTGGAGCTTTATCAAGTACAACCACTAATCCCTGCAGTAACTCTGCAAAAAATCAGCTTGAACAGTTAAACACAATGAGGGAATCTTTATTCAGTCAAGATGGCTGGGGCGGGGTAAATCACTTACTTGTACTATATTATTCACGTAAAATATGCATCTGTATATGTAATTAGATACTAATGAGTTGTTTAAAAAATTGTCATTAATCTTTTGTCAATAGAGATATCTTCATATAAAGAGTATTGCTATTTTTCTGTGTGCTCACAGTGAAGTATAAAACTATTGGTAATACTTTTTTTTTCTTCTAATAGCAACATGTTAATCAAGATACAAATTGGGATGTACCTGGCTCTCCAGAACCTTCTGGACCAAAACCGGACCCTAGTGGTGGACCACCAGTTTGGAAACCCAGTATAAATAATGGTATATATTTACTTATACAGTATTATGAGTGGATTCACACTTTTATTTCCATGCCCTGTTTTATTGTCATATATATGGTTTGTTAAAGAGTTTTGTATAATTCAATTTATACATCACTTTTTATTTAAGTAATGTCAACTATGTCTCAATTATGATATTTATTTAGAATTTTATAACATAAATATAGATTTTTATATATATAATTTGTGGTAGCAGGTACTGATCTTTGGGAAGCAAATTTACGTAATGGTGGCCAACCGCCACCACAGCCTGCTCAAAAAACACCTTGGGGTCACACTCCAACTACTCACCTTGGTGGAACATGGGGAGAAGATGATGCCCCATCTGATTCAAATGTTTGGACTGGAGGCCCCACACCTCCACCTGCTCAATGGGGAACAAATAATGTTCCAAGTAGTGGTATGTGGGGAGGTATGAATGATTGTGCAATGTTAGATTTGTTTAATCAAATTATTAGAAATGTAATTATTATTTGTTGACATATTTTTTTTGATTATTAGTTTTTTTTGTAACTATTTAATTTGATCATATATAATATTTAGAACATAATTGGTGAAACTATGATTATACTGTAATAAGTATTCATAGGAATTTATAAATCCTTCAACGCCCAGTTTTTTTTTTATTAAATTCAATAAAATACAAAAAATAAGTTTTCAAATGACAACACATGACATAATAAAATATGTATTAAAAATCAGTGTTATATATTATCTATTATATATTTATATATATATATATATATATATATATATATATATATAGGGTAGGGTGGGGTTCAAAGAGCTAATTTGACTTTTATTGATTATACTGTACAAAGTAAACTAAATAAACTATATCATAATGCATACTACGTATCAACCAACGATTTTTTATAAAGGGGCCGTTCAAGTATTACGTAAGCACTATAGGGGGGGGGGGGGGGTTATTGATTTGCTTATTTATGTGATATTTTGGTGACAACTTTGCTTACTTTTGCTGACAAAGGGGGAGGGGGGTAAATAATTGTACTAAATCTGCTTACGTAATACTTGAACGATCCCAAAGTAAAAGTTACAGTTAAATAACAGTTATATAAACATATTGTAAAAGATAATATAGTTCATAACGAAACCTAAATTAAAACTTTTTACAACTATATCTAGTTAATAGAATCGTTCATAGGTTGCGCAGAAGAAACTCGTGCTTGTTGAGTGAGATTAGTGTTATCGGAGGGATGACTATATATATATATATAGATATAGTTATCAACTATATTATCTTTTACAATATGTTTATATAACCATGCCAGATTACATACTGTGTATGACTTCAGATTAATTAGTGCTATGGCATTTTCGCTTGCAGCCTTCCTAGAAAAAAAATCAGCTTGAATAACTTTTTGTTAGAAATGTTTTATTATTTAGCTTTTGTTTCATTTTCCTTTTATCATTTTCTAATATCAACCCTTGATTTTAATAAAAACAATTCATTTTTTTTTGTTGGTTTTTGCTATAATATTCAACCATTTAAAATTCTTATCAACCATTTTGAGGTTTACATCATTTTTATATTTAGTATTCAATATTGGCATTTGTCCTGATTATCTTTGCATCTGCAAGCCAAGCGCTTACTGATTCAACCATGCATGCCCTTCAATAATTTGTACACAAATTTATAACTTATAATGCCTTTTACCTCTTCGTCTCCATAGAGCGAGATAAAAATGTTGCGACTTGTATTAATTCTTAATCTATCATTGCACGGTTCCCATAAAACGCTATAGTAAGTTTTCATAGATCATACTACAAATTTGCCCAGATTTCATTTTGAATCTGAGATTTTTATAGCACGGTTTCACATGATATGCACTTGCGGTGTTAACAGAGGATTGACTGTATAATCCTTCATATAATAGATTTGTAAAAAAAATTATAAATTGCCAGAGTATATGAAACCTAAATTTTAGGATAGGCCACAAAGACAGTTATTTTTTCTCACTTATGAATACATTATTTTGCCCTTCCAAATGGACAATATGTAACTGAATTTGCATGTATGTTCTTATATGAGAGGAAGAAAGATTTATTTACAGATAGATCATGATATGCAAGAAAAGCATATCCAAAAATTATCCATCAATAGACCATTGCGAGTTTTTATTTACAACAAATACAAATAATTTGTCGTTAGTTTTAATACTTAGCGATATTAAATTAAGTTTTTCTACATTAATTACTGAGCATTGAAGGATTAAAAATATTTTGGGTTTTATCAAATAATTTATTTCAATTAATATTATATTTTAGATGAAATAGTTTTATATTTTGTAATCTTGGGTTTGAAATATTAATGAGGTGTTACATATTTGTACAAATTTATAAACATATTTACACAAATACATATTTGTACAAAATATATAAACTTTTCAAAAAATATATGATTAAGTTTTTGTGTTTTGGGTATGGATGAATTTTTTCATATTATTATAAAAAGTAATACAAATAAAATAATTATGAACAATTATTTTAGGTAATAAAAAAGAGAATGAATGGGGTAATAGTGCTAGCAGTGCTAACAGTAGTGGTGCCTCATGGGCTTCAGATTCCAGAATGGATCCTCGAGGAATGACAGATCCTCGTGAAGTCAGAGACATGAGAAATATGATGTTGGACCCACGTGTCATGGGAGGTAGTGATTTGCGTAATAATGGTGATATGAGAGGAGATACTAGAGGAATTTCAGGACGTCTCAATGGATCAACTGAAATGTGGGCTCATCAAATGGGTCCTAATAAAATGGTTCCACCAGGTAATATTCATTTTTTAATTTTATTCTCAGATTTTGATAAACTAAGGTTTTAAATCAAGATTTTTTAAAAAAGAGTATTAGATTGTTGAAACGTTGTCTATAAATACATATCATGCATGTTGCTTAATTTTATTTGTATTGTTACTGAAGGCCAGTGGAGTGTTGGTCCAAACGCAAAAGATATGATGTCTACAAAGTCATCGGGATGGGAAGAACCCTCACCACCCGTGCAAAGGCGCAACTTACCTAACTTTGATGATGGTACCTCTCTCTGGGGAGGTCAAAGTGCTGGTACTGGAGCTGCAGGTGGCAGTGGGAGATTACCAAGTGCTGGAAGTGGTGTGGGGTTGGCACACTGGAAAGAACCAGGTGGTGTAAACATGACTGGGAGAGGTGGAGGGCTAGGTAGTGGACCAGGTGGACCAGCACCAAATCGATTGCCTAACAAACCTGATCCCATGTGGATGTCTGGGCCTAGGTAATTAGAAATAGCTTTAGTATTATTCAAATTAATTAAAAAAACTGGTTGGTTTGGTATTTAGCCTTGAGGCAAGTTACATGAACTTTCCGATATGTGTAATTAATCGACTTAATCAATAAAAATAATTTGATTTATGAGTGATTAAAAGAATTCCGAGTGGATTTATTACATATGATTGAAAACGAACGAACACTTTGACTCTATTATTTTCTAATGGCAAATTTTCAAAAATCACCAGTTTTTATAATTGAACCAGTTTCCATAGGACTTTAATGGTTTACTATGTTCATTAAAACCAAGCACTCTATCGTTATATCAAGAAAATCGTCTAATTTTAATTTTAACAAACGTCAAAAAAACTACTCATTTTCTTAATCTCTGATTAACTTTTAAAATTAAACTACTTGTCGTAAGGCCATGATATTTCAGTAAGTTCTATAAGACCATGATATATATCGCCAAAAAAAGTTACATGAAAATCGACTTAAATTTTTTTTTCAACAGTTAATTACAAGAAAACGGCTTGGTAGATTTTCACCTAAAACTAATCAGTATCATTCCCAATTAATATCTTTCGAACAGTTTTTGATTTTTTAAAATCGATTCGGTAGTTTGAGCTTAAATGTGGACGAAAAGTTTAACACTTTTTTTCAAATTACAAAGAAACGGCTCGGCAGATCGTCTCACAAAACTGACAAATTATAGTCCTCATTGAGATACATCTAATGGCTTTTAAATTTATGAAATCGGTTCAGGCGTTTTTGAGAAAATGTCGATCAAAGGTTTAATTTTGTCAAATGTCAAAGAAACGATACTAATTTTTGCAAACTTTGACGATTTTTCAAAATTAAATGACTTGTAGGGCCGTAATATTTTAGTATGATCTACAAGACCATGGTATCTACCGTCAAAAAAAAAATCATGAAAATCGTCGAAATTTTTTTTAAAAAAACTTTATTACAAGAAAACGGCTGGGCCGATCTTTACCAAAAACTAATCAGCACGATTCCCAATCAATATCTATCGAACGGTTTTTGAATTTTCAAAATTGATTCATAATTACGGGCTAAAACGTGGACGAAAAATGTTTCACTTTTCTGCGATTTACAAAGAAACGGCCTGACCGATCGTCGCGCAAAACTTAGAAACGCTAGTCCTCATTGAGATACATCGAATGGCTTTTAAATTTTTGAAATCGATCCAGGCGTTTTTGAGAAAACGTCGATTTACGGCAAAAAATCGGTTCACACACACACACACATACTTTTTCCAAATTTGGTCTCATTCGATTCAGAATGGCTTGAAACGTCGAGAAAACATAAAATTAGCGAGTCGGATTTTTTGATGAAAACATAAACTTCTCCTTCGGGAAGTTAAAAAATTGTATATTTACTTTATAATATTTTCAGAAATGGTTCTTGGGATGAAAATCCACACAATTGGGATGATAAGGGAGGTATGTCTTGGACAGGTAGTGATAATAGTATGAACCCTGGAGGATGGGGAGGAGGTCCCAAAGTACCCAAACCTAGTGGATGGGCTGATAATGATATGCCTTCAGATTGGAAACCCAATCCACCCTCTAAACAACTCTCTAAGGAAATGGTTTGGAATAGTAAACAATTCCGAATACTTTGTGAGATGGGATATAAGGTAATTGATGTTTTAGATTTTAGGGTTACATACTCAAAATGTTTACGAAATTTATTTGTTACTTGGTTTATTTATTACTATATATTGAGCAAGACATAAAGAGTTAAATGATAAATGTTACTTTTATACTTATCTATAAAATTGACACTTGGTATTTCGTTGTGTTATACTAATTGTATTAAAATTGTTCTCACAGAAAGAAGATGTTGAACATGCACTACGTAATCGTGATATGAATTGTGAAGAAGCTTTAGAGTTACTTAGCCAATTCAGAGGTAATATGGGCAACGTAGACAATTGGGGACGTCATCGTGACGATGTATCTTTCGATCATCCTCCCAACAGGTTTCCTCAATCTAACATGCCTCTTGGAAATCCGGTTAGTTAATATTTAATGTATTTTGTTGTTTTCTATACGTTGAATTATTATACATACATTTTTAATATAACATGTTCCAATTTTTTTACATAATTTCAAACATCCAATGTTAGCAACCCTAAAGTGATTCTCTCAGAATAAATTCTTTCTGAATTTACTTTCTCCTTTTAATTATTGCTTTTATAGTTGTCTACATTATTTCTAAAACTTCATGATGCAGCATGGTAATATATTATATTTTTGAAATTAAATTTCCAGAGTGGAAATGGGCCAAATCTTCTCAATAATATGGGAGGTGCATCTTCAAATACTAACCCTGGTCTGGGTATAAATTCTAATATGTCAGCAATTGCTCCTGCTTTAGTACAGAAAATTGTGAATCAAACGCCATTCTCACAAAGTGGAAGGTTAGTTGATGCATTTTATCAAAACATATGTATATATACTAGAGTTGTTTATAAATTTTGTTGTATCTGACTTCCCGAAACTGGTACTAAATCTATTAACATATGCAGATATTTGCTTGAGATTTTTTACTAATACAAAGATTTTCATCGAAAGAAGCTGTTTCTTTACAACCTCACTTTCAATTTTGACTTTCTATGTATAAAATGACCCAAAATAATGCCATTTTGTATTTTCCATAAAATAAAAATAAAATATAACTGCAAAAATACAGAACAGTGAAATTATGTTTAAGTGTGCATGTAATTTGAGATTTGTATAATTTGTCTTAAGTATATTGTTTGTTTAAATCTAATCAAAATCATGTTTCATGACAGATGTCTTGAAGATGGAACATATCTATATGTGAGTGTGGGTGTATTTATACCTAAGATAACCGTTGAATTATAAAACTTTATCAAAGATTATATTTTTACCACTCTCTTAATCAATTTTGATTACAATCTACCCTGAGCAATATGTATACTCTGTATTTCATATGTGCTGATGTCCACACTTAAAACATTTTTAGAGCATGAAATAGATCAAATGAAATTTGTTAAACAATCACAGATATTATAAGTGTGTTCGAAAGACATGGATTGGAAATAGTTTTATTTTTCAGTGAAAGAAAAAAATTCATTTTATGAATAATAAGTTATTTCTAAACATTTTACTAAGTATTTGTTTCTCAATTTTTATTAAGTTGATTATTCACACATATCAGAAAGTTTATGTAACTTGCCTTAAGGTAAAATGTACCTTACAACTAGTTATGTATTAGTATATAAATAAAATATTTATTTCATGAAAACTTCTTAACAAAAGGTTATTTTTTATAGTCAGACATCACCATCTACTCTTCAGTTGCGCATGTTAGTTCAGCAAATTCAGATGGCCGTACAAGCTGGTTATCTCAACCAGCAGATACTTAACCAGCCTCTGGCACCACAAACATTATTATTATTGAACCAGCTACTTCAGCAAATTAAATCATTGCACCAAACTTTAGGTCGTGGAAATAATACTAATAGCCTTCATGTATCTGTTCAAATAACAAAAACTAAGCAACAATTCAGAATTTACAAAATCAGATAGCAGCACAACAAGCAATGTATATTAAGCAGCAAGCTGGTGGGCATATTCCGGGATCTACTGGACCACCGAATATTTCAAAGGACATGAAACCATTTCAAGCATGCAA
>NW_020538040.1:27293427-27332861 GCF_003426905.1 Ctenocephalides felis
ACATGTATATTTAAGATATCATCCATATATGTTGATACGTATGCAATAAAAGTGTAAATATTTTGTAAGTCTTTATTATGTATCAAATAACATTAGAATAAGATAATGTTTGATATTGTAAATTTTTCTAACTAGGGATGTTTGCCAAATAATCTTTCACTGTAGAAGCATCTAACCTCATAAATCCATTTTCATTACTAATACCAATCTCAATATTTTCTTCTGTCATTTTGCCTTCAAAACCTTCTTTTAATGTCAAATGGCAGTGTGGACAGCATCATCTAATTCTAAATCAGAACTATAACGTTTCTCTAAAAATGTTTTTCCATTAATGTGATTTTTGCCCATTGCTGTAGATTTCCAAGCAAAATATGATCCTGATGGATCACACTGAAAAACGTAAGTTTTCCATCATCCCAACCACAAATTAGGAGTGATACTCCAAAAGGTCGAACTCCTCCTGAATGAGTATATTCTTGCATTACAGTAGATATTCGCTGCACCAATTGCACAGTCGGTATGTGCTCCCCATTCGCCAAATAATATTGCTGGGCCATTCTCCGTGCCTTTTTAACCAATAATCTGTAATCGGGGCCTAAACCAGAATACACCATACCGATGTACTTAGATATTTCTTCAATTTTGTGAATAGTATTCTCTTCATATAGTACCGACTTATGCTTATTTTCTGTTGCTAAAACCACCCCATTGCTTGCTGAAATATTATCACATTTGATGAATTTAGCGTTATCGTAATTAAGTGATATACTACTCAGCTCTTTGTGAGATTTAAAATAATATTTAATAACCTTAAATTTTAAAGTTACAACCTTTTATGGCAACTGATGGGGCCCCAGCCGCCACTGCAGCGAGAGCATATTCAATTTGCACTAATTTCCCCGAAGGGCTAAAAGTGGTTAACGAAAAACTGTATCTCTCAGATGTCATTATGCACAATCACTAAGCTTTAAGCGTTTAGGAATCACAAACAACTCAGCACTATTCCGGCACGAATTGAAGTTGGCGTTTGAATGCGGTTTGACAGAACAAAACAAAACAACTCTTGCCAACATTAAAATAAAATAATTGTTTCAGCGTATTTCATAGAATTCAAAATTATTGTAAAGTAGAAGCTATTATAAACAAATAATACCGTATTTTATATATATATATATATATATATATAGTGTAAATGAAACAAATATATGTATTGGGAAATTAATTATGTTTTTGAAGTTAAACTTCTTCAGGTGCGACTAGGGTGTAAATCCGTACAAATGCAACGGAAGTGCGTTACGGACATAAGATAAGAGTCAAGTGCCAATGACTCGTCATTCGTTCTATACAGGTCGATTGTGATAAGTCGTCGCGTATGTGAATAGAGATCTGTCGTTGTATGCGTACTGATATCAACAAGGACATTGGCATAGATGAATAAACATTTTAAAGTTACTTTGTAGTACAAATGTTGATTTAATGAAAAATGCCTGAATCAGAAGAATATTTTACCTGCTCCTTAGAAATTATTTCTATATTATTCATAGTTTCTATAAATCTTTGAAGTTATTGAAATGGAAAATATTTTTTAGGCAAAACATATATTACAGCTGTTCAGAGAATGAGATTATACCGATGGTGAAACAGTAACAAAAATACCATCAGTCAATGAATGCATGTTAATTTTAATTACACAAAGTTCTTCAAACACAATTATTACATGAGTGGAATTGCGAAAGCAATATTTGTTTAGACGTTTTTTAATATAATCCACTGTGTCAACGAATATTATAGAGTTTATTAATCAGCAGTTACTTCATTTCTCTAATGAAGGTTCATTTCTAAATGCTAATTGCAATGACAAACCGATCATGTCATATTTGAAGTATGACTTTAATTACATAATTGTTTTTAAATATTATACATATTTTTATTGCTATTATAAATATATAATTATAATTATCATTATATAAATGTGTATAATGGTTGGCACTAATGAATATATGCATCACGAGTGTTACCATATTACTAGTATACATTATTCAATATTGTTATATGATGCATTTATTTTTACTTAAATGCCATCTTGTACAGTGGCAAATAAGTTTTACTTCAATCGCATGTGAACCTTGCACGCACTCTTTTTTATTATTGTTACTATATTATTACTTTTAGTGATGCCAAACATCACTAAACATTATTAATTAATTAGAAAAATAATTTATTCAACTATGACACAATTGAGGATTATTTTGCGAAAATATTGGAAAACAATGAATTCTGATCAATTTACAGCTCTAAATTATAGCACTTTATTCAAAACAACAATCCCATTATGATCTTAAATGTATGTTAGATTTTATATTTTACTTTGGAAATAACACATGATAATATTTTCTTCAAATTATTATTGTTTGATACTATCATGTTGTAGTTTTTCAAGTCTTATTGATAGATTTAGCAGATAAATATGACAAGCTATTTATGCAGATAAAATATGGCATTGTGACAAATAAAAATTATTACTTCCTGGATGAAATCAGTGTAACACTTTTATTTTAATCAATATGTTTACTATCTATTATCATATATTAATTTTTTACAACTTTTCTTGCTATCTTATGACTACCTAACTTCTTTTTAAATGGTTTTGCATTCCTCAGGTTATTGAGTATTTATATTTGACAACTTTTTTCAACTCTCTTCTTGTGTCATTAAAAGTATCTTTGCCACCATTAGAAGAAAATGTTGTAAAGAATTTGATACCCTCTATAATAAATACATTCATTATTATAACTGAATTAGCAATCAATAAAAATGTAACTAACCACTCAGTCTTTGATCGCCTTTTATGAAAAAAAAATTTTCTCTCCATACGCCTGTACTAGAAATGTGGCCAATATCATGATTTATTAATTCCTTTTTTGACTTCAATGTTCCATTAGTTTCTTCTTCAGAGTCGGAAGTATCATATCGAAATGGATTTCTCCGGGAGTCTAAAGGATTGTCCATTTTCTGCTGCACTTTTTGAAACGTACTACCAGCGTTTTTATCTAAATCTACTGCTTCTATTATAATATAATAAAACTACATTATATGTAAATAAAAAGCAAGTATATGTACTTATGTGAACTTATGTAAATAATATATATATATATATATATATATATATAAACAAAGTCCAGTAATCAGGCATAACATCAATAAAAAACATGAATTTCTTTGAAATATTTATTTTAAATCCAAATGTTTCGGATATAATCCTAACCTTCATTCAGTGGAAACTAAAAATAAAATTAAAAACTAAAGCAATTGAATTGGAGTGAAAAGAAAAAATAAAAAGAGTAAATAGTACTTACAATTAGTTAATCTTAGAGTTAAATTGGAAGATTTTAATAATCCATGGTCAGGATATGGTAATGCACTACACTATGTATTATAAACATTAAACTTGTAATTACACAACATTTTCACAAAATACTAATTTGAAAAATCGCAAATAGTATTTTATAGTTTTAAATTTTTGAAAGAAATTCATGTTTTTTATCGATATTATGCCCGATTACTAGACTTTGTTAATACATATGTCAACATCAAATTCAGAATCATACAAAATATATATATATATATATATATATATATATATATATATATATATATACACCTAAGTCTGTTTTTACACGGAGATTGGTTCCAGAAGAAGCCGTGTAAAAAAAGACATTGATCTTATACAAAAATGGGTGGTTTGTCCTACTCTCTAAAACCTCTTAAAATTAGTGAAAAACAAGAATTTTCAAGAACAAGAATTCATGTTTATTTTAATAATAATTCCCCTAAATTAGTGCTATTCACATTTGCTTTGACCAGTAAAAATTGTTTGTACGCACTAAAGGGGAATTTACTTAAATCTTTAAGCTAGTGTTCGCAAACTATCGATACTATCGATGGTTTCAGACTTTTTTCTTTCATAAATACTTTTTTTTGATATGAACATTCTTCGCAAAAATTAAATTTGACAAAAAAATTTAAGTACATAAAATTTCAAATCGTGCTAAATGGAATAAAATCGTGTAAAAAAATTAAAAATATTCAAATATCAAATCGTGTTATATCAAAACCGTGTACAAAAAGACCGTGTAAAAACAGACTTAGGTGTATATATTTATATATATATATAAACAAAATTCATTACCTTCTTCTAAATCAGCTTTTCCAAACATAGATAATAAACTAAATCCAGTATTTTCTTTAATAGCTTCCTTCAAGTTTTCAGAAACAGAATAGAACTTTTGATTTGATACTAATGGTTCTTTATCATTAGTTGAATTATCATCAATTGCTTTATCATCAATTTCAGATATTACTTTTGAATTTGACTTTGTATTTTTTTCATTTTTATTTAAAAATTTATTATGATCAGGTTTTGATGGATCATATCGAAGCATTGATTTCATCTTGATATCTTTATTAATTTGATCTTTGTTATAATCGATCCTTTTTCCAAGAATGTTTTCTAATATTTCAAATTGATGCTTTTTTTCATTTTCTAAGTTTTCTGTGTCTGGTACATCATTATTTTTTAATTCAGTTGTATCATCTTGCTCCAAAAAGTGAGAATCCATTGTGAAACGTTTATCATAACCAAATGTTGATTGCAGTTTCAATAATTTTTTACCCTCTTTGCCTAGAAATATCATTTTATATAATTCATTATGTTACTATTAGAAGTTCATCTTTTATCAATAAATTAATCCAGCATACAAATCCTACTATTCAAGCGATTCACAGACTGTTAAGAAGACTAAGCAAGAAATGGCCTTCCGATTTACCAAACACCTAGCCCAATGTCTGCACGCGCCCTGACTTAGTACGCGGTATACATCCTCACGTCATAGTTCATTTATGTTATTATTTTTGTATTACTGTTTTTATTTGTAACTTCTTTCATTTTATATTCAATTTATTGTATTTTTTTTGCACATATCAATTTTGTAAGTAAGACATTAAAGTCTTCATTAACAAAAATAAATTATAACAAAAAGAAAAAAATTATGTTATTACTGGTAAATTCATTTGCATTAGTAGTAAAAAATCATATGAGGATTATTTGTTAGAAATTTTGTTCAGATATAAGCATCTTACAATTTTGTTATAGTATGTTAAAGTATCAAAGCAAAGCTTTTAAGCATTTTTTACAAAGTTAACAATATTGAAAATAATTGGTTTTTCAAAATTTGGCTTTTGTTGCTGTCTTTATTTAGCATATAATTTTCAGCAAGTTTTGTTTGACCACATGGAATGATCTGTGTCTTCCAATGCACTATGCCAATGCAATAAGCAAACTGAGTGTATATATGGTTAATTAAAATTGAACATATATATATATATATATATATATATATATATATATACACAATGTAAATACACATACACATAATGTAAATTTTTATATCAAATAGTTAGACAAAATGTATTCATTGGTAAAAACTTTATAATACTGTAATACACCGCTTAACACAGTTTTGTTTAGCGCTGTTTCAGTTTACCGCTCTTTTATTCAAGTCAATCTCTGCAGCAACTAGAATTATCTGTTCTAGAAATAATATGATAGAGGAAATAGAAAAATTATATAGATTGACGACAAAATTGACCGCCATGTCATTAAGCCAATATTCCTCTACTTTGATGGAACGTATTCCCGCATTAAGTGGTATTACTGTATACCTACCTTCAAATTGTTCTTTTAAATCAAATTGGTAATTTTCTTCATCCTCATTTTCATTTTCATCGAATAAAGCAGTCTTCCTTTTTTTGATTTTCTACTGACAGAACCATTTACATCATTATTATTCTCCATATTATCATCACAAAAAACTATTTTATTCTTTGGAGTTACATCCTAAGGATTCAATAAATAATGAGTATAATTGATCCACCCAAATAATGTAACATATACAATACAACTACATTGAATTACAATTTTTAGAAAACTTTTCTGCAAAAGCATTTTTTGCTTGTTATACTGTTCCTTTTTCTCTTGCAAGGATTGTATTCTTTTTTGTTCGGCGAGCGTAGACTGTGGTGTTAAATTTTTCTTATGAGGCACATTGTTCTGTGAAACTATTGCCGGGCCATATGTAGGAATTTTTAATTTCTATAAAAAATTGGAATCAAATGTAAAATAACATATTATTTACATGTAAAATTATGTGATTACCTCTGGGTTCAAAAATGAGTTATGCTTATTAGATTTAATAATGAAACTATTGTCATCAACAGGATCATCAACAGAATCAACAGTTTTCTTATCATTTCTAGGTTTTTCACTTTTTCCCTAATAAAAAATATAATATAAATAAAAGACAGTATTAACAGATTAAGTAAAAGATTATATATGTAGGTATAATACTTGTTCTGGTTCTGAATCTGAAGAACTGCTAGAACTTTCTGAGCTTTCACTATCTTGTCCCTCTTTTACTATGGTAGTTTTATTTTGTTTTACTGGTACAGGCAGTGTTTTTGAAAGTTGCTGGATGGGTTGCTCAATAATTTCATCATTTTTTTCTATACTTTTATTCAATTTTTTACTCAACAATTTCGCTTCCAATCTTTCTCGTTGAAGCTGTTCAAGAAAACTTTCTTTGGCTAAAGCGACTTTAAGAAATTTTCCTTTCCACTCTTGTTCTGAAAATTCTTGTATACCTAGACAATTTTAAAAACAAAACATATAAAATCATGTTGAAAATAACGAAAAATTATAGAAGGGGACATATCTAACATTTATTTAAACTCCACGTATCTATATCCATATTTATAAAAGCAAAAGTGTTGGCTTGGCCTTCATTCAAATTATCTTTTTTCTGCTTAATTTCAACATTTGTCACATTTCCATAAGCAGAAAATTCATGCCGAATATCGTCTTCATTTATATCTGTAGGTAAATTTCCTACAAAAATCCGTCTATTCGTAGCCATTTTTATTAAACACAATCTAATAATAATTTCTCTAAAATCAAATAATGCAAACTCTAATTAATTATAAAACAAATAACATATTTAACCAATAACAAAAAAGTTGTGGATCATGGATCATATCATAACCCCGTCAAATAAGCACGTGTTGTTTTTTGACAAGTGAAGCAATACAAATTTTGACAAGTGAAGTTTGTTAAATTGTCAAATAATAATAATGGACACCAACTGCATAACTTTCGTGAAATTTGCCATAGATTCAGAGCGGTAGGGAAAGTTACGACCGCTACGGCGCGATGGCGCTTTAATTGCATATCGCTCAGCAGCCCCGCGCTCATAAATGCATTCAAATTAAAGCGCCAAAATTAGAAATGAAAGAAATGAACAAAAATTGGCAAATTCGCGAACTGATGATATTAGCGCATAAATTTTCATAAAAAAGGAAATGCAAGAAGCCATTTTTTAAAGAAATATATAATAAATCCCCAATTGAATTAATATATTTATCGCTTTATACCTCTTAACTATTAAATTAAACTTACAAAAAAACCTTTTTTTTGTTTTTGTTTATAACACTTAATGATGATTTTGGCATACCTTTGAAACCATTGATGAAAATGTGTGTAGTAGATATAAATTATGAAAGGGATTCATTTATTTAAAAGAATAAAAAAAAATAATAATAAAAGCAATGGTGTGGGGAGCATGTATTTAGGAAAGGTAGATTCAGCATTTGATTAGCATGAATCCTCCATGTATTAAGTTTTGTGCAATGTATGTCCAGCAGTAGAAATAAAGAAGTGCAAAAAAAGGTTTTTGGTGTTTATATAATTATTAGCATTGTCAACATTAATAATAATCAGTATAATCAATGCTACTAAACTTTTAAACACTGATGTTGAAGTTTTTCAAAATTTATCTAAATTTCTTTTGATGTAATGTTTTTCAATAATACAATATAATTATTTACTAGCATTATACAAATATTACTCATCAACTTTTATTAGGTACTATTGAATGTGTCACACAACTCAGTAGCCTGTCCCATCAATGTTCTTAAAAAAAAAAAAACTTAAAATTGTTCATTGTTCAACATATTTCAGATTTGAATAAATATATAAATACTGTAAATAATTTTTTGGTAATTACATTTAGTATTAAAAACTCTTATTCTCATATTTAAAATCTCAATGCATTTGATAGTTTTTATTCCTCAAAGATTTGTTCATGAAACAGCAATTGCCTTAAGGCACAATGCTATACACTAGTTATTAAAATAATTTTTCTTAAAGTTATAATCTCATTTGTGACTTCCTTGTATATACAATTGACATCATATATATATATATATATATATATATATATATATATATATATATATATTGAAAGTAACTAGCAGCCTATTCGTCGAAATTAAAAATGTAATAAAGTATTTAAACCTTTTATTTATGTTTTGACACCAGGTGCGTGCCATCACTCAGCAACTGCAATAAATCAGGTGTCAAAAAGTATAAATAAAAGGTTTAAATACTTTTTTACATTTTTTATTTTGACGAATGGGCTGCTAGTTACTTTGGAATATGTTTCATCGTCGAAAAAACTATCAAGATATATATATATATATATATATATATATATTTTGTTTGACACTGAATATGTTAAAATTACATATATATATATATATATATATATATATATATAAATTTGTTTCCTAAGTAAATTGGTTACTATTATTTTTTGAAAATATATTCAATGTCAAACAATAAAAAAAAATATAAGTACAAAATTTCACATCATTAATGGTTATACATTTATACACTGATTTTTATCTTCATCAATGTTGACCACAAACATTTTATTTAGCAATCCATCACCCAAGTACACTTTACTATTGCTTGATAATAAACTTTCATATCGTTTTAACTCTAAATATTCTTTAGTGAGAAGAATTTTGTTTGCTTCTGCTTTTCTAGATGATTCATAAAACTCAGAATCAACACGAGTTTTTTCTCGTGCTTGTTTTATTTCATTTTCAATCAGTTCAATGCGCTGCAATGATTCGGCCTCCAATATTTTTTGTTCATTGACAATCTTAGCAACTTCTGCTTGTTTTTTAGCCTCAATTATAGATCGCATTCGTTCTGTTTCAGCTTCTTTTTCCACTACCTAATTTGCATTCACCAAATTATTTTCTATTTATTCATTACAAATATCATAAATATGGAATTTATGAACAAATTAGAAATAATTAATTGAATTAGATTGTATTAAACGCAAAATTTTTAATGCCAAATAAATAAATTAAACTTGCACTTCTAAGTGCATTAATATTAGAGAAAGATTAAATTAACTGCATGCATTATCAATAAATTTTGAAGATAATTTCATAAAATCCTTAAATAATATGGTTATATATATCCTTCACACCATTCAATAAGAAATTTAAAACTGTGTCACATAATTTTTAACAAAGATCGTACATATATACCTTTTGATGTTGTATCGAAATGAGAAGCTTAGTTTTTTCTCCTTCCATCATTTCATAATTCTTTCGAATAGTTTCAGGTATCTTAGGTTTAGTAACACGCACTCCTTGTATAATTAAACCAGAGGCCATTTCATTTAAATCCTTTTGCAAAGCCTAAAATCATATAAAAGTTTTAAATTTCTCTATTGTAAACTATTACTTTGGATCGGAAACATATATATTTGTATACTCTTTTTAGGTTCCCATCGATCTGATCAAAATAATCAATATAAACTTCATGTAAAGTATGAACACTGCAGAATTTATTGAGCTCATGATGAACTTTGTCAAAAATAAGAACTTTATCATAGTCAACAGTATAATTTCTAACAATATCATAAACTGAAAAAATATTAAGAAATAGCAAACTTTTATAATATTTAAATGCATTGATTCCATTGATTATACCGCTGTTAGAATTAAGTATATTAACAACTTCTATTCGGTCAAAGTAAATTATTACACCACCACTTGTGCCACATGCCACATTTTTCACTTCATCAGTCTGTATTGTTACCTAAATCAATTTAAATTTTTAATATCATTTTTTTTTTTTAAATAGATGCCACTAGTTCTTTACATACCTGCACAGACTTATACGATGTTAGAAAAGGTAACATCAAATGAAAACCTGGGCTGCTAATTTGTTGCAATAATGCACCACCCTGTAAATTTCCAATTATTATTTTATTTTGACCAGAGTAGATGTCAGTAGATTAATAACACGTAATTAAATCATTTTGAACCTATTATGTAAAAATTTTATTTCCTCTTACTTCTAATAAGTAATTTATTTATCAAGCCATATAGAAGTAACTTCTATAAATGTTGCATAAGTTTTGTGTTCACTTTTTGAAAGAACAGAGCGCCCGATTTGAGTAATTCAAAAAATATTATTTGTATAGACGAACTGAACACATATGCACATCAAATTATCAGATATTTTATAGACCTTTTAATAAAAAGTATAAATTTTGTGTATATTTCTATGGCTTCCGTACCAATGTTTATCCGTTAGTCTATGATGCGGCGCTTATGCGCTTCGATATTTCATCTCTAAAACAGCTATGGAACACGATTGCTTTAGAAAAAGTTCAAAATTTTCAAAAGATTTCAAAATAGAAAAATAAATTTAAATTTTTCAAATATTCAAATATATTCAAAAATTTCAATTTCTCAAAAACCTAATTTTTTCAAACTTCGAAAAATTTTAAAGCTGTTTTAAAAATTTTAATTGTCGGTATGGGAAGTGACATCAATTTTTTTTAAGGCACAATGCCATGTAGCACTAGTTGTCATTTTGTTTTCTCTTTATAAAATTATTTTAACATTTATTTACATAAATATTTGGATATCAGAATGACAAGACATTCTAATACCTAGTTTAGCATGTTCCTCATGTAATTAACTATATTATATTCCTAAACATTTATATTTCATACCCTGAAGTAAACACCAACATGTCCTTCTTCCACCTTATGCAAAGAATAATTAACACAGACTATTGTAACTAAAACTATAAATAATGGAACAGTAACTTGATCAGACATAATTGTTATTATGATATTATAACATTTCCTTCTGCTATTGTTTTGTTCTGCTTTTGCGGTGCTTGCTCGTAATTATAATGTAATGCTGAGATCTATAATATCACCTACAATTTTAAGATACGGTACAGATTATTCAAATATTTGTTCTTTAAAGTCAGAGATAAATAATATAACAGGTTATATTTTTACGTTGATATCATTCATAATTCTGCATGATGAAGACATGTATATTTTTTCACATTATGCAATCTATTTCAGTTAATTTTAAATACTAAATAAAAATAATAACGAAATAAAATAAATACGCATTCTCTAACTGCGAGTTTCGGGTAGATCAGGTTAAACTTAATCCATTAGAGCATTAGAGATTAGCCAATATACAATCGCTCGTTTCGGCTGTCAATTTGACAGTCGATTCGAAAATCAAACAAATACCAACCGCCAAATGTGTCTTGTCGAGTATGGCGCGCAATTGTATTAATTTGAAAAAAAAAATAAAAATCAAAATTTTTGTAGTAGTCAGCCTAAACCAAGGGCGAGCAACCTTTTTAATTCACGGGCCAATTTAAATTTTAAAATTTTATGGCGGGCCGCGCGTAATTTATATATATACTAGCTGACCCGGCAAAAAATTTAGCCACAAGGAATATTTCTAGAAAATTATTAGTATAAAAAATAAGTAACTAATTCTGAATGTATAAATATGCAGTATATAAATGAAAAAGGCAGCTAACACAAATTACATTGATAATTTACCCAATCCAACACTAAAATACAAACTTTTATTTTTGAATTATGTTATACTATGCTTTACAAATCGAGTGAGATTTCAATAACTCTGAAAAAAATTCCAGTTTTCTCTCAAAAACAAAAACAATTTTTTGAATAAAATTGAAGCTTTTTCATAAACTAAAAAAATTGACAAAATTAGCCCTCAAAGCCGTGTTTGATAAAATATCTAGAAAAAGAATCTGTGGTTGAGAAATGCTTGCCGGGCCGCAGAAAAATTTCCGGCCGCAGAAAAATCAGTAGTCAGCGCTAAAGCGGCTAAGAAAGCAGACCAAGCTCGGAAAAATATGATTATTTATTATTATTATTTAATTTTTTTTTACAATCATATTGTCAATTCGAGCATGACGATGAGAATCATTGTGAACAGCTTTGTGAATGACGTCTTCGAGAGGATAGCGGTCGAGGCGTCGCGTTTTGCTCACTACAATAACTGCTCCATTAATTGAATATATTAATTACAATTTGGGAAATTCAGGCAACAGTCCGGCACTTGCCTCCCGGCGAGCTGGCAAAACACGTCGTTGGCCAAAGTACTAAAGCCGTAACCAAGTACAATAGCTCGAAGTAAAATTTATGAAGATTTTGTGATGCAACTTTTGTTCTGTTGACAAATCAAGTATGTACTTATATATATATATGTACCATCCATTTCCTTTTCTGAAAAGAATAATTGAAATAATTTAGAATAATCATTATTATTTATGTACTTTTAATTTTTACAAGAAAAACTATGTGAAATAATTGTGCAAGACTTGTATTCAATTTGAACACATTTCTTAAAAACATTTATAATGCAAAATAAAATTCGGATTTATAATAAATGTCATATAAGCTTCATTACTGGCATCGATGTTCTCTGTGATTTCAAATAAAATAGATATAATCTCCAAATTTAGCTATATACTAAGAAAATGCTTATTGACAATAGGCTGAGGGCAGATGATCAATACAAAAATGTATAGTCTGTGTATCAAACAATCTTTCCTTTTCACCAAAATAATAATGAGAACAACCAGCCACTGAAGTAGTAGCTTAGTCTATATTTAATTGCTTTGTAAATAAAAAAAAAAATTACATACATTTGAAAAAATCAAGTAAAATACTTATTTTTCTTTCCTAATAACACAAACATAATTTTAACCTATTTAGAATTACCAAACATATTAATCATTTTGTTTAAAATTCAAGAGTTTGATATCCATGAACTGCATTTGGAACTGTTGAACTTCCTCCGAAGTAGCAGTATATTTCATATTATGGTACATTTTATTCAAACATTCACTTTGATGATTCTTTATATATTCAAAACAATGCCTCATTGTTGCTCCTGTGTACAAAGTTGTTAAATGTATGGGTTTCGATTCTAGCTGTTAAAAATAAAAACAATTTTGGATATATTACAATTTATGTGTTTTGTAATACAGTTTTAGTCATTTGATAAAAATGTAAGGAGAAATAGCATAGAAATATATATTAAGAATAAAACAAAATTATAATCTTGTAATGGAAAGGCAAAGGAAAATAAAATATAAATTATATTTCAATAGAAAAAAATTAAAGCAAACTGAAAAAGAATAATAAGAATTACATACTTTGGTAATAAATGGCAATGAGCTAGCAACTAATCTATGAGGACCATGCCGAACTCTTATTATTGCAATGCGGGTCATTTCATTGCAATATTTTGTAACAAAACCAGCTCGAATAGCAGCAACTCCAAAATCACCATGCAATTTTTGCACAATTTCTAATATAGAATTATGTAATGAAGATGCTTTTAAATCCAATGAATTATCAATGCCTTTGTAATCTGGATTTACTTCGATTACAAAATATCTACGAATTTATAAACAATTAAATAATGTTATATATGATGAATTTTAAAAATACACAGCGTATTAGAAATACAATCGATTGAATATTTTTATATATTGACTATGCATGTTACCTGTTTTTAAAACGAACCATAACGAAGTGTTTCGTTAATATTTTAACCCTTCAATTTATTGAAATTATTGTTTGTTTTCTTATCTTTCTAACCTCGTCGGATGAAAACTGTATGCCGTTTGACACAACACACACACTAACACAGTAACACGCTTGAAGAATCTCCCATCTGCGGCGACAGCGACTTGGCATTTGAGTTTGACAGAAAGTGTCATAGTGGTACCAAAATTAACTTATTTATTTGTGCTAAATTAAATTTGATATAACAGATTTAATTATAAACGATGGCGAGACAAAATACTAGATTAGATACTAAGAAAGTGGTAAGAGACCTTTATCATACAAAAATTAAACGTCATTTTCATTAATTATTATTTAAAACAAAATTAAGAATGCAGAGTTGCTGACTTTAACTTATGGAGCTCTTGTATCACAAATGATTAAAGATTTTGATAATATAGAAGATGTAAATAAACAACTAGAAAGAATTGGATATAATATGGGAGTAAGGCTGATTGAAGACTTTTTAGCCAAAACTGGTTACGGTCGATGTTTGGATATGCGAGACACAGCTGATAAAATACAACAAGCATTCAGGTAACTAATTATAAAAATGAAATTTGCAGTTTGTAGTTCTCTGATATCTCCCTTCCGCTTTTTTGCTCTTGGTTTATAATACAAAAAGGCGGAAGGGAGATATTTGACAACCTTATATATATATATATATATATATATATATATATATATGCATTTAAGACATTTATTAACAAAACTTTATCCATTATCTATTTGTAGGATGTATTTGGGCATTCAGCCTACGCTTTCTTCATGGTCTAGTGGTGGAGATGAGTTTTCTTTGTTATTTGATAGTGCACCTTTAACAGAATTTGTTGAGTTGCCAATGGAATACGTAAATACCTTGAGATATAGTGCAGTTTTATGTGGTGCAATACGCGGTGCTCTAGAAATGGTACAACTGGAAGTGCTATGTTGGTTTGTTCAGGTATTTATTGCCATATAATCAAGTATTCATATAAATAATAAAAAACTAATGATAGAAAACAAATAATACTTTTATAGGATCAACTAAAAGGTGATAATACCACAGAACTACGTGTGAAATATGTGAGGCGCTTGGAAGATGCTATACCTGCTGGAGAGGATTAAGTTTAACGTATTCAATACCTAAGTTCAAATTATTATATATATATATATATATATATATATACCTATAAAAATATCTTTCATTGCATATTAAATAAATAAATAACTAGATCTCTATCTATATAAAATTCTGTTTTTTTTAATTAAATTATAGCACACACACTATATATATATATATATATATATATATATATATATATATATACACTAACACATATATACAGTAGAAGACCCAGCATAGCTTTTCTTCGTTTAGTATATACTCTTATTTCATCCTAAAGAATTTCACCAAAATATGGGCAAAGTAGCACAGTTAGAATCAAACCGCATTATATGAGCTAAATATTGAATATGGCAAAGAAATAGTGTAAGAGTAAATGATGTTAGAGTATATGAAACAATCAACTAACCAATAAGGAAAAAAATAGTAGTAGTGATTTTGAAAAAACGTTTTCTTTCAAATATTTCAACACATTCTGTATATATTTCATACTTATATTTTTATTAATAAATATTAATATGAAGGAAAAATATGGTGTTTCATATTTTTGTGTTTAAATATCCCCATTATTTCTTGATACTGCATAATATTACTGCATTTAAATTATTTCGATTCATCATAACCTCGAGAACAACTGTATCAAAACAGAGAGAAGTACCACTTTAAATCCCTCTATAAATTTGTGGAAAAATCAGGATGCTCATGTCAAAAACCAAAAAATATAAAAAATCAGACTTACTGTAGACTAAATTAAAAATTATTTATATTTATTATTTAGTAATTTAACATATAAAACATCACAATCTTCATAATTCGCCACGCTCTCAGCGGCAGCCTTGTCTAAATGTCTACATTTTTTACTTCCTACTTTCTACATAAGAATAATCCTAACTCTAACTTTTAACTTAACTTAATATAACTTTTATTTTATGATCTATAACAATCACTAGTCATTTGTGCGCAAATAGATGATAGAGACCATATTATTATATCGTCTAGGATTGAGATTCAGTTTATAGTTGATACTAACCAACTAACTATATTATTTCAGCTGCTTAGTTTTTTAACGTCACCAGGTCCCCATCTGTCATTAGCACTTAAATATTGAAATGAAATTAATTGTGTTGACCGTTTCATTTCGTGTAACCGAAGTATAACCGCAACAAAACCTAACGAATCATGACTTCATCATTATTATATTGTCTAGGATCTGGTCTGTCCGATCCGCTGATCTGTCAAAAACATACTTAGGCAAAAAGTTTATGGTTTGGATACTTCACTGCATAGATAAATAAGCTTCACTGTGTGTTGGGTGTGTTGGTACCTCTGAATTACAAGCGCTCGGCTCAAGGTTTGTTTACCAGTCGTCGGAAATTTCAATTCACAAGTTGCAAATTGGTTATGTTTTACAAGAGTGCTATGAAAAATAAAAAAAAGTCATAACAAAATTATTTAACAAAACACAAAACAAGTAAGAAAATTTATTCACGAAAGTAACAAAAATATTGAGATTTTTAGAAAATAGCAGATATTTAAAATTAAAGTAACTCTTATTTGTTTTCGTTTATATGAATGCATGTAATTTGTTTTTACTATATTTACATTTGGATCAGTAACATGAATCTTTTTTAGTTGATCTACTGCGACACTTCAAGTTCTCAATATACTCATCACTTTTTGGAGGTTAAATTCTATTGAACAGGATAAACTTTTAGAGATAAAAACAATGGTAACTCATAAAATTACTAACAAAGTATGGTGTTAGTTATGCATTTAAGTAACAGTCTGAATAGAACAAATTGTTGTTTACAGCTTGACGAAAAAGAAGAAATTAAAAAATCAGAAGCTGGTAATGATGAAGACCAACAAAATGAAATCCATTTTGAGCCAATTGTCTCTTTGCCTGAAGTGACTGTCTCTACAAATGAAGAGAATGAAGAAGAATTAGTTAAATTGCGTGCTAAGCTATTCAGATTTGTGTCACATGAGTGGAAGGTAAAGATTTTTATTATTTTGTGGTCTGATTTGTACATTTAAAAAACAATTTTTATTGAAGTAGTTAAAATCTAGTACTGCTTTAGGAAAGATTCATGAATCAGCAACTTGAATTGCACTTAAAAGCTCATTTTTATACAATTTATATAAAAAAAAAGCATGAATAAGTATTAAGATTTCAAAGTTGCATTGTTTTTCAGGAACGTGGAACCGGGGAGATAAAATTACTAAGGCATTGTGAAAATAATTCTGTACGTGTAGTAATGCGGCGTGATAAAACATTAAAGATTTGTGCAAACCATTTCATAACTCCAGAAATACAGCTGAATTCTCATTGTAATTCGGAGAAGGATTTCAATTGGACATGTTTTGCCGACTTTGCGGATGAGAAGCCACAATCTGAATTATTCGCTATTAGATTTGGAAATATTGAGAGTGAGTGAAATGTTTTATTCTTAGCTTATTGTTTATACATATATCATGCTTCACAATCATTTGGAAACTTATTTATATATTAACTAAAATCCATATTATTTATTTAATTTTAGATGCCAGAGTCTGGAAAAGTAAATTTGAGGAAGCGAAGAATATAGTTAAAACTAAATGCGCATTGTATAATGGAGAAGAAACTGCAGTTAATGTAAGTTCTAAGGATGAATCCGACTCTGATAATGATTCGACAGATGGTAAAAATTCATTGGGAGGTGACGATGAATTAAACCCAACCAAATCCTTTGAAGATGATAATTCTGCTGAGAAGATTATTAAATCAGTGGAAGAATTAACAATTAAAAAAGATTGACTGTTGCAAAAAATTTTTTATAATACTGGCAAATATTTTTATTTGGCATGAATTACCATTTTTGTTGAAAAAAAAAATTATCCTAAAGAAACTTGTCTTTTTCTTCTTTTGTTAAGAACATTCATAATTCGTCTCTGGTGGAAGACTTGGCAAATGAATCCAATATATTCATTTTCAGTAACAATTGTTCTTTTTTATTTTGTGATAACTTTCCTTGTATCAAACTTTGAATTCTTTTTTGCTCATTTTCAACAAAATCTTCGCCAATTGAGATAACTTTATCCATAATTTTTATATAGTTCTTTGCAAATTGAATATTCTGAAATAAAAATATTATAATATTGATTTAATTGCTATAACTATTTCATAAAGATGCTTCATTAAATGCATTTCTATGATGGTTTTCTCAAATAATCCCATAATCAAAATTAATAATTCTAAACTGTTCCAATACCTCAAAACTGATACATGAAACAGTAAGGCTCAGGATGAGTAAACTTTGCATTTGATGAAAATAGCAAAATCAGTGTAATCATTCATTTGATAAAAATTTATACATTATTTTTTAATAATCAAAATAACAATGCTCGTAGACAATGTTTTATAACATTCGGTTCATTTTCTAAACTTTTTGTATTAGAGCTGAAGAATAAAAGTCAATTATAAAAATTCTTTATTCGTATACATTACTTCTGAATTTTGATCCTTCAGCAAAAGCTCTGCTTCTTGTTTAATTGCCGGTCTTTCATTTTTCTCGCTTAAAAATCTTGTTGCTAATTTATCATACTGTTCTATACAACCGGGTGCCCCTAAATAAACTTTAGAATTAATTTTAACAAATCGTTTTAAGTTTTCCAAAGTATATCCTTCTGATCGAGAAAATTTGATAGGCTCATCGAGCTGTCCATCTTTAAATAATAATATTGTCGGAAAATCTTCCTTTTTAATTTTATATTTATTAGCAATATTTTCATTGTCTCGATCTCCGTAATCCTTTACGCCTACTTGTGCTATTAACAAATCTTGGGATTTTGATACCTCCTTAGAAAATTTCTCATAAGTTTCATGTATATCCCCAAACGGAAATGCAATATCAAATTTGACGAGAACAGTGGGGAATACTTTGATAAGCTTATCAAAATTATACTCATCCAGTTCTACGCAACCTTTACATGCCAAGGATCTTGCGATTCGAGATGTTAAAATTAAAATCCATATAAACTTACATCCATACATATTTGTTCGAAACAAAATCATTATTGTTCAGTATAATATATTGTCGCTTTTTACCGTTAACTAATTTTAATAAAAAATAATGTTTCTTATTTTAACCAAAGAAAATAATAATAAACCGTTACTAACAAACACACGTCATCATCGTTTGGATAATTAAACAAACCGAAGCTTTGACAATCAACAAATATCCATAGGTTTTGACATTTGATTTCAGAAGTCACCTGACCACAACGAAATAAACAAAATGCAGAGCCATCTATTAACTTCCCGAATAAGTTTATTTTTTCGCGAAAAAAAATTCGATTTGCTAGTTTTATGCATAGATAAAAGAGTATATTTTATGTCTTCTGGACAAATAAAACAAATTAGTTTTATGCATAGATAAAAGAAGAGTATAGTTTTATGTCTTCTCGACGTTTCAAGTCATTCCAAATCGAATGAGGCTAAAAGTATGTTTGCGAGTGTGCGTCTCTCAAAAGCTTCTTCCAAAAGAAGAAACCGTTTCTCGTCCAAGTTTTAGCCCACAATCCTGAATCGATTTTAAACATTCAAATGTATAGTTGGAAATTGCATTGATTAGTTTTTGGTGAAGATTGCCGGGCCGGGCCTCGTAATTTAATGTTTCAAAAAAAAAATTCTGACGATTTTGATAAAACTTTGCATAACGATAGATTTCATAACATACTATAATATTATAGGCCTACGAAAAGGTAAAATGCTACTTACAATTAGTTTTATATCAGATATTTTAAAACCATTAACTAAGAGGGTGACTATCATAAACCATAGATTGACTGACTGAGGCCATAAGGCTTTTACTTACTGGTAAAATTGGAATAATTCATTAAACACATGAAAATGATGTATATGCGAAGTAAGCCGAAATGAAACTATATGTTACATAATAAATCAAAACAAATGTAGATTAATAAAATAAGCAAACGGAATAAATCCAAGGTGGCTTGTTATGGTCTCTCACTTATATTAATATTAAACTACTATTTTCAAACTTAAGAAAATTAGCATATTACTTTTCTGCATGCAAATGGTTTGGGAAAAAGATTACATTAAAAGTGCTAAACTTAATAATGGAGAGGATTGTCCACTGAAAAAGATTCATAGTTTTAAAAAATCAGAAAAGTTTTATATTCAGTAATCCTGATTAAAAAAAATATTGTCTTTAAATACTATTTATGTATAATTTCTACACAAAGTAATAAAAAATATAAAAAAATAACACATTGCTGTTTATCAGAGCTATATCGTTCCTCAACCCAGCTATATATCAATATATAACTTAATTCGAAATGCATATCGTTTACAAACTTGTCACAACCATGGTCATTACAATAATCTTAAAGTTTCATGTGGACCTTTGCAAAAGACCATCCAAATATTATTATGCAAAAAAATGCATAATGTATAGTATACTTGATGCATATCTTCAAATGATTTCTATAATACAAGGAGATTTCTATTCTTCATCAATCAATGGCGTAATAAAATATTGAATATACATCGTATCATGTTCCGTAACTATCATGATCTGAAAAATCAATAATTGCAAAAAGTTTATAATGATCATATTATATTTACTTTAAAATAAATTTCATAATGTAAACTCACTTGAATAGACAGTAATCCATCTTCATCAGTTTTCAAGCTCACCTACAGAAAAATTTGTTTATCATTCATGTTATGATTAAATTAATAATTATTATAATTAGAAGAATTGTTCACCTTGTTTGATAATTTTAAACCACGTGTCATCAATTTAATAAAAGAGTTCTTATAGCGTGATGTTGCTGATGTAGAACACCGAAATGTTTCAATAGCATCAGAAGTATTTGGAATTTCAACTTGTGATTCTTCCTGAAATATATTAAAAATGAAATATCTGCAATAATTATATTATATACAATCAATTTATATCATATATTTAATTTATATGACTAACTGTTTTTCCCTTAAATGTAATTTTCATATGTGGGGTTTCTGGACTTAAATAAATTTCGACGTAATCTGAATTGTTATCAGCATCACTGAATAATGTTGTAAGAATATCTCCTTTGAATATAACAAGATTTAGTACCGAAGATTCGGTCGATGTAAAATCTGAAACAAATGATAATTTCAAACAAAAAAATAATGGCACAGAAAGTAAATTTTGCAAGAATTTACCAAGAAGTTCTTCACAATCAATTGTTTTTAAACTACATTCAATCAACATGTCATCTTCTGAATGTTGCTCTAAACTGAAACGCATAAATGTTAATAAACCATGTAAACAGTATTATGTTGTAAAAGTTTTGAACCTACATAAGAATAAGCGGTGATCTCTCATTCTTGAAATACATTTTTAGAGTACAAAAATCTTCGCCCAGTGGTAGCATATTTAAACATTCTGTGAATATATTCAGATTTAACATAAATCTTATTTCATTTTCGTCACAATTATTAGTATTAAGATGATACAGTGAAAAACAATCACTCGGAATGTAAGCTGAGCATTGTATACATTTAGAATCTTCAACGGTAATTTTAATTCCTTCTTTCATAGCTCTAAATGTTGCATTCTACAATAAATTAAAAACATAATTAACATAAAAAGTATCATAATGCATTTAAATTTAAAATTATTGAATTATAGTGGTATTGAATAATATTAAAATTATGAGTAGCTGCATTAAAAAATATGCTTCATTAATTGACACATAATATCAATAATAAAATATAACTCAAAAAACACTTCGATAAGAAATATACTTAACCTCCTTGAAATTAATAGCTTTCACTATAGTATAAAAGGATTTGACATTTTTAATTTCAGCTGCAAAAATATTTTGTGTTAAACTATACTTCAGGGACTGCATATTGTATCTTCATGAATATTCTTTAGAATGACATTAAATTGTTGTTCAGTAATAATTTCCTCTTTATAATTCCCAGTGCACAGAGCAAGCGCAGCTGCTAAAATGTGTTTGCAAGTATATTGCTGTTGTGTTCCAAGTACTTGAAATTTAAATGAAGGACAAGAGCAGTAATTTATATTCGGAAATATTTTGTATGTCAAAGCATTTTTTCCACTTATTTCAACTATAGTAAAATTTTGCTTTTTGTATACAAGAATACAATTTCTGTCCAAGATATCAAAAGCTTTCTGAGCTACTTCCCCAAATAAATTAATTAGAGATAACATATGCTCATCTGAAACTGAAAATAAACAATTTGGTTATATAAAAAATGC
This sequence comes from Ctenocephalides felis, assembly GCF_003426905.1. Classification (NCBI taxonomy): domain Eukaryota; kingdom Metazoa; phylum Arthropoda; class Insecta; order Siphonaptera; family Pulicidae; genus Ctenocephalides; species Ctenocephalides felis. Next base: position 27,315,657 of record NW_020538040.1, read on the forward strand.
TACAAATATCAATCAATATTAAATTAAAATTAGATTAGAACTTCATGTCAATTTCTTTTTTTGTCATCATATCATTCAAATCATAATCAAATATTTTTTTACAATATGCGCAATATACATCTTATTGTCCTCAACATTTTACTTTTTCATATTTTACAATTATATATAATACAATTATATTTAATATAAATAGCATTATGTGCATATTTATTAAACATATAATGTTCATTAAAATTTTTATTGTATCAAGTTGAATTTAAAATTAACTTGTATTGTCAAGCTATACATTTTAAGTAGGATTTGGATTGAACACAATAATCGATTTTGGATTTTGGATTGTCACAACAATCGATTTAGAGAAACTGACATTTTTTTCAAGAGATTAGAAATTCATTCATTTAAGTATACAACATATACAACGACAACTACGATTATTACCTAGTATTTTTACTGAAACCAGCGCAAAGAGGCTAGAAATAAAGTAATGACAATATTAATTCTTTTATGCATATGAAATAAAGTATTAATTATAGATATCGAGATATATGCTATTGATCTACAAACAATCTGTAAAAATCTATACATTTACTTTGATATGCAGGCAAATAATTTACATGCATGGAAACATATTTTATCATTTGGAAATTAAAGGTAATTGATCTGTGAACTAACTTGTCTTGTTTAATGCACTATATTCTTCGATTGCTGCTAATAATGATGATGCCACATATGGAAATAATGATAATGTTAACACCGACATTCTTTTATTCTAACGTATAATTGTTCAGTTGACATCTTTCTGGCACTTCGCACTTCTCTCCGATTTCCGAACGTCAAAAACGGTCAAACCGTCAACGATTCGAACTAACTCGAACTAAAAACCGAACTATGCCGAGTGGGCTTGTCGTTTTCGTAACGGCATAACGGCATGCCTGCCGATCTGCCGCTATATGTTTATTAACCGACTCGTCGGAAATTTAACAGTGTGAGGTTATGTATTCGATGTTTACATTTGACTCTTGCGACAAAATTAAAGAAAATAAAACAGAACCATGGTTTTAATGTTGGACAGTTCATTTGTGACAGGTTTATCAGTAGGATTAGCGATAGGTTATCTGTGCACATTAATTCAGAAGAAATTAAGTATCTCGAGAATCGATGGAGAGAACACTATTACTGAACCAGCAGATGTCGTGGTGGGCTTTAATGTATTTATTATCATTATGCTGGAGATAATTAAAATAATAATTATATCATTATGGACGACTTTATCTCTCTAATCTGTATTGCAGGACATGGATTCAGATGGAGAATATAAAATGGTATTGGTGGTTCGAACTGATTTAAAAATGGGGAAAGGAAAAGTTGCCTCTCAATGTGCTCATGCTGCCGTAGGAGCATATCAACAATGCAGAAGAAAAGACCCCAAAAGTATATAATGATATAATAATAATATTTTAAAATCATGTTTTTGTATAATTAATCATTATATGTATAACGCTTTACCAGTATCTTTGACGTTAAGGACATTTAATCATTCTTGTAATATGAATAAGACCTAATTAAACACCATTTATTGAACAAACTGGTAGTAAGTATACAGTGACAGTACTTATAAATCTGCATATTTTTTTATATAGGTTTGCGGATATGGGAAGCAAGTGGGCAAGCAAAAATAGCTGTTAAAATTGATACCGAAGAATCTATGCTTGAAGTTTTACAGAAAGCAAAAGGTTTTGGACTAATAACTAGCTTAGTTAGAGATGCTGGCCGTACACAAATTTCTCCTAATACTAAAACTGTGCTAGCTGTAGGTCCAGGACCAAAAAGTGTTATTGATCATATTACAGGAGATTTGAAATTACTTTAATTATTTCTGTAAAAAAGACATAAAAGGTGTCAAAAGTGTTTTATTTTAATTTTTATATAATATGTACAGTAAGAGCAATAATATTAATTAAATGAACACATCATTGAAATCTAATTTACTTAAACTATTGATTAGAGGATAAACACAGATACATACAATGAAGCTCACATTAAAGGTAAATTTCAATCACATTCACATAGACCGTGTGCACACCATTAACTAAATTATATAATATAGTTTTTTCACATTAATTTAAGACTAAGCTTTAAAAATATATTGCACCATTTTTACAATCCAAAATTTACATAATGTCCTGCTTCATTTTATCTTAAAATATCCAAACAAATCGCAAACAAACCACAACTCTAATTTGGCATAAAAAAAGAAATAGCAAGACTGAATGCTAAATGAATAAAAAGGAAAGGAAACTAAGACACTCCAAACTTGTTTCCAAGTCATCTCAATCATTTAAATAATTATCGCATTATTAAAAATACCCTATTTGAGCTTTAAATAAAACGCAATATTTTGTTCAACTGAACATACTTAGTCTTCTATAATGAACAACAAGCAAGGAATGCATTATTGAATCTATTTAATACAGTTTATACTTGTTCATTAAGGAAAAAATTACTGAAAGTTTGCAGTTACAACAATTTTTATCAATTAAAATTAAAAATCAATAGTTAATATCATAGATGATTAAATGCACTTGTATCTTTTACGATTTTACAGCAATGACTCCTACTATTGACAAAAGGATTTGTAGTATTGAAATTGCTTCAGCTTTAATACCACTAAAGTAAATGATAATACTTTATGCATTCATATTTTTTTAAAGATATCCTGACTTTGTGCAACTCCCATCAAAGAATTAAGGATTTTTTTTCGCAAGTAAAATGTTTACTTGGTTTGTAATCATTTGAACTATGAAGAAAATATAAAGGCCAAATCATTTGTCTGAAAGAGGCATTTTAGTTGCAATAGCATATGTTAAAGAATCATATATATATAATATATATATATATATATATATATATATATATATGCATATATATATATATAATTATTACATATGGATATTTCTTCAAGTGGATATACTTTCACATACAAGTCATTCACAATTCAACTTATAAACTAATAGCAGTTTTGCTTTGTACAATCTGTTTGTTTCCCCCATCCAATCCAATTTGGCAAAATACCCATATTATTATAATATATATGCATGCTTTGTATTGAATTTCAATTTCAAATGTTCTGAACCAAAGTTGAAGATGACTAAGGCTTTTCAATTTACTATTTTTTTTAAACCAATAATCTCTAAATTTTTATTCCTGAGTATTACTTAACTGACATTATTAAAGCTACTCAATCCACTTTATAAAAACAGTTTAAAATGTCATTATAGAAAACTGTACTGGTTTTCCACTGCACGAACTTCGCAATTTTCCAATATTTCATGGGACCTTAGTCGGATGTCAGCCATATTAAATGGGCCCTAGTGAATAGAACTTTTGATTAAAAATAATGTTTGCCACATTTTGTTAATTTGAAATTGATTCCAATTTCACAAATTCTTTGTTACTCACTTTTAATAAAACAAATTGCATATGCACACACATTATATATATATATATATATATATATATATATATATATATATATGAGTAAGTTCTTCAAGGGCATACATCAAATAAAAGGTAAAGATTTAGAAGTTAATCTTTAATTGTTTTCCAAACGTTTCGACATAGGATTTTATGTCATCATCAGTGAATCTACAGAATGAACCATATTTATGTAAGTTACCTTTGTTGTTTATATATTTGTAAGTGTTTGTTTAGAAACTAGAAAAAATTGACAGAAATTGAAAAAAGAACTATAGATACAAGTATTATGTTATAACAACAATAACAATAATACTTGTATATATAGTTTTTTTTCAAATTTCTGTCAATTTTTCCTAGATTATATTAATTTCTCAATGTTCACTCGTAGATCCACTGATGATGACATAAAATCCTATGTCGAAACGTTTGGAAAAAATTAAAGATTAACTTCTAAATCTTTGCCTTTTATTTGATGTATTGCCCTTGAAGAACTTACTCGTATATATATATATATATATGTGCGTGTATGTATTATATATGTTTATACATAAACATGACATGTAAACACCCGCCCGACACCGTTTCAAAACAACCTATCAGCAACACGGCGTTGCATTCTGGTGAAAACGTAGCTGCTGTAAGCTTGATTTTATTGTGTATATTATATAATTTGTCTTAAATGAATTTGTGGACACTGAAGAACATACATTTACAATAATATCTAAATTTATTTTCTGTAGTATTAGTGTGACAGTTTTGTTTTATTATTCCACAGAAGAAAAAGTGTAATATATCGTTTTTCATATGTCCGCCTTTTCTGATGAAAATTCAGCTTTACTAATTGCTCGGCCGTTTTTCCTTATTTAGGAACAAGAAATCAATAAATAACAGCAAAAAATACTAATAGCAAATTTTGAAAAGAGAACGCTGTCTTATCATTGCATAGATTTATTTTCTATTGTGCTTGACGCTTCAATACGAACTGAGTCATTCAATATGTATACAAACTGCAGAGAACCTCAGAGGAGACAGCTGAGCGCACAGACCAACTTACGTTATCCCCAAAAGGATACAGCCGGGCCCAAAGGCTAGAACTCGGTTTGAAGCATTTAGCTTGAACTAAGTTTGTGTACATTCATACAAATATATACACATACTTTCATACATAAACATATCATTACTTTATAGACGTGATACATATTCTGAAAACTGAAGCATATAAACAGTGATAAAACATATATGACTTTTTAGAACACTGATATAGTGCCATATATCTATGTCTGTTCAACATATATCAGAATTCAAAGCACATTAGGAAAGTATGCCAAAGTGCTCTGTCTGCTGCTTAATTAATGCAATCTTTAGTGAATTACTGCTTTAGTCAATAAAAATTTTCAACATTGTCATGTTTTTATATAAACAAATTTTATAGATTAATTTTGGGATAACTAACTAATACAAAATTGATTTATATCAAGATAATAATCAAGAATAAGAAAAAAATAGTGTGATATTGATATACTTTTGTTACAGAATTAATATTATTGATAGATATTATCATGCAGAAAATGAAGAGAAAAAGGCATTGCATAATAATAAGGTAAACCACAAATAAATGAACTGCAAACCAGGTAAAATGTCATAAAACAAAACTGCATACAAAGTTGACTGCAACATTTGATGTCCTAAATTCTAACTAATAAGTATCAAATTTGAAAATTCTATTTTAAAAATTTACTTAAAAAAAAAAGAAATTATGTCATAGTCACCAGGAATCAAAAGTAAAACAGGGACCATTTAAATATTATATAGTAATGTTATTTTGTATGAAACTCCTGTTAATAGTAGAAAGAAGTAATTTATAATATTCTCATATTCAGGCTTTAATCATAATCTCCATGAATTAATTCTTGCATAATATATTTCATTACAATGGTTAAGTACTTATTGGACTGCAGTTCAAAATCTATCCAAAAAGATGAATTACAAATAAATTAGTGACTCAAGTTCTGTAAGTGTGGAAACTTACATTCAAACTTAATCATAATGTATGTAAAAGTTACAGAACACAAATCTTATAAATTTTTTATGTAAAACCTGCAACTACTTTCTGATACTTCTATAATTAATTGACCATACCATGTTCCCAAAAAATAATAAGTCTCAAAATTACTTTGAAATTAAAATAATTTATAAGTTCATAAATAAGTAAACGCTAAAAAGGAATATTGATCAATAATGATTTGCTTAATACTGAACAATATATTTTTTCATATCCCAAATTAAAATCTCTACTGAAATGTGTCCTATGTTCTATAGCTATCAAGGAGCCATACAAAATCATGATATAATATCCAAAAAGGAAGACAGAAAAAGCTTTGGCAATAATTAGACAAAGAATTTGAACATTAGTTCCAAAAAAAACAATGTAGAATTATGCAAAAAATATGTATACAATAATTCTATTAATATTTAAACGACCCCTAAAATACAATAAAGCATTTCATACAGCAAACGTAAAGTGAAAAAAAAAGAAAATAAAATAAGATTTTACGTACACCAATTGTGAGGTTTTTGGTTTAAGATCTCACTTGAGAATTGTTAAGAGCACCATCGCCATACACCACATAATCAGTAAGAGTCACATCTGAAGTTCCACCACTCTCTAATGGTATAGGATTCTGTCTAAAATGATCTAGCATATCAAATATAGTAGGAAACCATAGGTGCTGCACTCTGCATTGGCCTTGTTCATTCAGGGTCATGCGCAAATGTTTTGCTCGCCCCTGAAATTTTTCAACAAATATAAAATAGATCTTTTTATATTATATCCAAGAAAAATGTATTTAAATAGCATTTAGGTAGAAAGAAAACTGTCATTAAATATCTTGTTTATACCTGATTCACATGCAAAATTGGCAATTGCCTACTACACGAAATGAATTGATTATTTTTCCTTACCTGGAAATTAAAAGTGAGAACAAATTCTCCTTGCCTTGTTTCACTTTGTCGGACTAGAAATACACCATGACCAGAAGAGCCACTATGTAAAACTTGCTGAGCTGCTTCAGATCTCGCCAATGTCCCATGAAACCAAGGATATTCTCTTAACTGAGATGTAAGTTCTGTATCTGTTTCAGGTACTGATAAATAAAAAAAAAAGTTAAAAATTAATTTAGCTAAAATACAAATGACAATACATTGAATTCCCATCATAGGTTTGCAGATAATGGCATATCGAATTGAATATAATTTTAGTTTATAATTTGAAGATGTACCAGGTTCGAGATCCTCTCCAAGTTCAAAATTACTTGAACTTGAAATTCTGTCTCCTGCTCTCCTTGGTGGTAACTCTGGAACTAAAGCATCAGCACCTGAATCGCCCACACCTGAAGAAGGAGAAGTAGGATTTCCAGAAGCATTGTTTGTGTTGTGAGATGCATTCAAAGCCATTGGAGGGCTTCTCATACAGTATTTTATTGTTGCTAACCAAGATCTCATGTCATCGGTATCGTGAGCTTCAATAACATATTCCATATTGTTGTCTGCCTAAAGGTTAGGAAATTGAAATAAATAAAATATGTAAAACATATACAAAAATAAAGTACATGATACATTAAAAATTAATAATAAGAAGCAGGCATAACTATAATATTTGTTAGATTAAAAATTTTAATTGTCATTATTTTGTAATGACAAATATTAGTTTCTGCATTACAAAGTTTTTTTTTCTATATCTGCTTATATGAAAAAAATACAACAGAAAATGCCATATACCTTCAAGACAAATGTGTTCTCATGATCAGGCATTTCAAGTGCTGTGGTTTCTCGGGCTTCAGTAACAAGAAAACAAAATACTCCACTTCTTGGCTGAAAATATTTTCTCATGAACAGGGCTCATACAGATTATATATATATATATATATATATATATATATATATATATATATATATACAAATTTGTTGTGAATGCCATAGTAATTATGAGCTAAAAAATATTCATATCCCATATTTTATCATATAAGCTGGTTAAGTTTTAATCTTTTTGTATAATTTAATTATTTACCTTTGTTGCTTTTGGTGGAGAATAAAATTCTAGCATGTAGCCTCCGACAGTTTTAACTAAAGCCAATCGACATCTTTCCCATTTCTGTGGCCCCCCAGGTTGCTCTAAGCTTTCAGGGGTCAGATAATTAACTAAACCTTCCTTTCTACATTCTACAACAATCTTTGCTAATTTAGTTTTAGCTTGGCGCCCTGACACATCGCTGTCATCAGAATTTTGCTTATTGAAGAAGTTTCTACCTTTTCGAAGACCTTTAAAACTCAATCTTCTAAAAAATGGTTTATGTTGTGTTTTAGGACTATCTGTGTCCTCGCTATAATCGCTCTCTTCTAATACTGTTGACCCGTTTGTTAACTTGTGATTTTGATGCAAACGACGTTTAATATTGAAATCTATTTCAAATTGTTCTTGAAAACATTCAATAAACTTTTTCATAAAATCTCTGTGAGAGACACTGTTCCTAGCGTTTTCCGGTAGATTTACGGCAATATATTGTACACAGGCTTTAGCAAAATCTTGAGACATTAATTTTGCATGACGCTCGCAAAATTCTGCCCAGCCTCCATCCATTTCGGCTGGTCCTAGAGCACTAGCCATTTTCCATTAGTTCTTTTATAGATTTTAATTATTAACTAAGATTTACATAACAATAACATCATACTATCATATTAATATGCTTTGCAAACGATCAAGAAGATAAATTAACTCTATTGCGTTTTTAGCATATTATACAAACAACGGACAAGTTCACATATATCAATGCTTTAACATCGATGAAAAACAGACATCGTGAATAAATTGATCCGACATCTGTTGACAAAAACGACAATTACAACGAGAATACTGAAACAAACATTTCTAGCATAGGTATATTGGTATATTCACACTTTATTATATTTTGAATTATTTGATCACATAATAAAATCAATTAGTAAATTGAGAGATATCAAGAAAATTTTGACACTATAGTTTATTCTGTTTTACTGTATGTTGACTTTAAATACACTTTTTCGAATTTTGAATTTTGAAGTCAAATATTTAATACTAGTTGCTGTCGGGAGCAGCAATTTGACCTGACAGCGGTGGCGAATTTGATCGATTGTCATCGGTGTAGATTGTAGTAAACGGCAGTATTCTATCTTCTTTCGCATCCAAAAATTCCCGTTTGCATTTTTCTATATTAGAAATTTTAGCTTTTATTAGCGAATTCATTCCTTTTTTTACACCATTCATTATCTACATGACTAATTTTACCTGAATTAGCGTAAGAATTTATAATATCGCCCTTTTGACCTTCTTCACGAACATCAGAAAGTGTTTGAACATCATGGGTCGAAATTATTTTACCAAAATTATGATTCAAATCACTGTCCACTTCTTGTGAAATTTGATCAGAATGCAAAAGTAAGTCATTTTTATTATCACAATTGTTAGAAGCTGATTTCTCAAGATTGTGTGATAAAATGTCATTTTTACGTTCCAACGTTATCATTTTTGTTAATTCTGGACTAAAACTAACAATAGGTCCCTTATGATTATTTTTAGTTTCGTCTATTCTTAGTGATTTACCTTCTATGAAATCTGGCGTGTCAATTCGTGTTTCATTTTCTTGACGAATTAAATCATCACTAGCGAGTTCATTACTTCTGAGAGTCGTTGGATTTATTACATCTATACTTTGTTGCAAGTTAGAATTTTGTTTACTAGCTTGTTCCATTATAATAATGCTTTTATTTCTATGATCATTTCCTGCATTTGTCTTTTCTTCGGCGTGGTTTATGTACTTTTCAATTTTCGTAACTGGAAAATTGAGTGGTATATTTGGCTGATATTCAATAGTAGTTGTGCCATCTGAGCTTAATTGCATACTTTCAGTGAAGACAGCTGTGTTATTATGAAAGAGCATTTCATCAAATTGTTTAAGGAACTTGTTTTTTTCTATACCGATTACAGAATTTGCTTGCGTTCTGGAAAAGCCTTTTTTCTTATTTTTGAGTTTATTGAGTTTATCATTTTTCATTGCTCTCAGCTTTAATGGCCATCTGTTTCCACTAACTTTAAGACGCCCCGTATCGATTTGGTCAGTTATATTTTTTATCATTTGCTCTTTCCACTCATCATCATCGCCATGTTTACGTAATTCTTCGCTGATCACTAATGGTAATAGACCCGTATGGGCTGGCTGTTCAGAATTTTCTGCAAATGCAATTGATTCTTCCGCATTTGTTGTCTTATTTTGTTGTACCGCACTTGCTGAATTCCTTGATAATCTTTGAAAGCTATCCATAGAATCGGCAGAATAATTGGAAGACAAACTGTTTTTATGAAGAGTGGTATTTTGCCCTGATTTAATTTGTTGTGCGTGCAAATTAGATTCTTTCTCGGGATTAATTACTCTATCATCTTTATTTGTTTCCGTAGGATTATAATCTTTAAAAAGGTCTTCATTATCATCATAAAATTTCTTGATTTCTTCTGTATCTTCCATATCTTTCTGATCGCCATTGTCAACATATATTTCGCGCTTTGCGCTGTAATTATTATTGTATTTTAATTTGCCATAAACAATATTTAAATCCGATTCTTCTTTTTTGTTTGATTTGACAACAGTATCAGTATTATTTTCTTTATTATTCGATTTGATGATGATATCAATAACTTTCGTTCCATTTTTCAGTGGCGACATATTCTTTCTATTTTCTTCTTTTTTGGTCGATTTGGTGATGTTATCAATAACTTCCCTTCCATTATTCATTGGTGTCATTTGCTTTTTATTTCCTTCTTTCCTAGCCGATTTGCCTTGAGTGATTTCCATTTCATTTTTCATTGTATAACTAGGCGTTGAAACCATACTTTCATCCTTTTCTGTAGTAAGTGGCATCATATGTTTTTTATTTTCATCTTCCCTATTTGAATTGTCCTGACTGATAGTATTATTTTTTTTATTGTTCGATTTGGTGATGTTATCAATAACTTTCGTTCCATTATCCAGAATATAACTAGGCGTTGAAACGATATTTTCATCATTTTCTGTAGTAATCTGCGCCATATGTTCTTTATTTTCATCTTCCCTATTTGAATTGTCCTGACTGATAGTATTATTTTTTTTATTGTTCGATTTGGTAATATTATCAATAACTTTCGTTCCAATATTCAGTGGCGTCTTATGCTTTTTATTTTCTTCTTTCCTAGTCTTTTTGTCTTGAGTAATGGTATTATTTTCTTTTTTGTTCGATTTGGTGAAGTTACCAGTAACTTTTGTTACATTATCCAGTGTATAACCAGGCGTTGAAACGATATTTTCATCATTTTCTGTAGTAATCTGCGCCATATGTTCTTTATTTTCTTCTTTCTTATTTGAATTGTCTTGACTGATAGTTTTATTTTCTTTATTGTTCAATTTGATAATATTATCAATAACTTTCGTTCCATTATTCAGTGGCGTCTTAGGTTTTTTATTTTCTTCTTTCCTAGTCGTTTTGTCTTGAGTAATGGTATTATTTTCTTTTTTATTCGATTTGGTGAAGTTACCAGTAACATTTGTTCCATTATTCAGTGGCGTCTTAGGTTTTTTATTTTCTTCTTTCCTAGTCGTTTTGTCTTGAGTAATGGTATTATTTTCTTTTTTATTCCATTTGGTGAAGTTACCAGTAACATTTGTTCCATTATCCAGTGTATAACCAGGCGTTGAAAGTATACTTTCATCATTTTCTGTAGTAATCGGCGCCAAATGTTTTTTATTTTCTTCTTTCTTATTTGAATTGTCTTGACTGATAGCTTTATTTTCTTTATTGTTCGATTTGGTAATATTATCAATAACTTTCGTTCCAATATTCAGTGGCGTCTTATGCTTTTTATTTTCTTCTTTCCTAGTCGTTTTGTCTTGAGTAATGGTATTATTTTCTTTTTTGTTCGATTTGGTGAAGTTACCAGTAACTTTTGTTTCATTATCCAGTGTATAACCAGGCGTTGAAACGATATTTTCATCATTTTCTGTAGTAATCTGCGCCAAATGTTCTTTATTTTCTTCTTTCTTATTTGAATTGTCTTGACTGATAGTTTTATTTTCTTTATTGTTCAATTTGATAATATTATCAATAACTTTCGTTCCATTATTCAGTGGCGTCTTAGGTTTTTTATTTTCTTCTTTCCTAGTCGTTTTGTCTTGAGTAATGGTATTATTTTCTTTTTTATTCGATTTGGTGAAGTTACCAGTAACATTTGTTCCATTATTCAGTGGCGTCTTAGGTTTTTTATTTTCTTCTTTCCTAGTCGTTTTGTCTTGAGTAATGGTATTATTTTCTTTTTTATTCCATTTGGTGAAGTTACCAGTAACATTTGTTCCATTATCCAGTGTATAACCAGGCGTTGAAAGTATACTTTCATCATTTTCTGTAGTAATCGGCGCCAAATGTTTTTTATTTTCTTCTTTCTTATTTGAATTGTCTTGACTGATAGCTTTATTTTCTTTATTGTTCGATTTGGTAATATTATCAATAACTTTCGTTCCAATATTCAGTGGCGTCTTATGCTTTTTATTTTCTTCTTTCCTAGTCGTTTTGTCTTGAGTAATGGTATTATTTTCTTTTTTGTTCGATTTGGTGAAGTTACCAGTAACTTTTGTTCCATTATCCAGTGTATAACCAGGCGTTGAAACGATACTTTCATCATTTTCTGTAGTAATCGTCGCCAAATGTTTTTTATTTTCTTCTTTCTTATTTGAATTGTCTTGACTGATAGCTTTATTTTCTTTATTGTTCGATTTGGTAATATTATCAATAACTTTCGTTCCAATATTTAGTGGCGTCTTATGCTTTTTATTTTCTTCTTTCCTAATCGTTTTGTCTTGAGTAATGGTATTATTTTCTTTTTTGTTCGATTTGGTGAAGTTACCAGTAACTTTTGTTCCATTATCCAGTGTATAACCATGCGTTGAAACGATATTTTCATCATTTTCTGTAGTACTTGGCGCCAAATGTTCTTTATTTTCTTCTTTCCTATTTGAATTGTCTTGACTGATAGTATTATTTTGTTTATTGTTCGATTTGGTAATATTATCAATAACTTTCGTTCCAATATGCAGTGGCGTCTTATACTTTTTATTTTCTTCTTTCCTAGTCGTTTTGTCTTGAGTAATATTATTTTCTTTTTTGTTCGATTTGGTGAAGTTACCAGTAACATTTGTTCCATTATCCAGTGTATAACCAGGCGTTGAAACGATACTTTCATCATTTTCTGTAGTAATCGGCGCCAAATGTTTTTTTATTTTCTTCTTTCTTATTTGAATTGTCTTGACTGATAGCTTTATTTTCTTTATTGTTCAATTTGGTAATATCATCAATAACTTTCGTTCCATTATTCAGTAGAGTCTTAGGTTTTTTATTTTCTTCTTTCCTAGTTATTTTGTCTTGAGTATTGGTATTATTTTCTTTTTTGTTCGATTTGGTGAAGATACCAGTAACTTCTGTTCTATTATCCAGTGAATAACTGGGCGTTGAAACGATATTTTCATCATTTTCTGTAGTAATCGGCGCCAAATGTTCTTTATTTTCTTTTTTCCTATTTGAATTGTCTTGACTGATAGTATTATTTTCTTCATTGTCTGATTTGGTAATACTGTCAATAACTTTCGTTCCATTATTCAGTGGCGTCTTAGGCTTTTTATTTTTTTCTTTCCTGGTCCATTTGACTTGAGTAATGGTATTATTTTCTTTATCATTCGATTTGGTGATGTTAGCGATATTTTCATCATTTTCTGTTAAAAATGGCGTCATATGTTTTTTATTTTATCATTTGAAACCCTTTGTTCAGTGAAATTTTGCTCTAATTGTTTTAGAGCAACAGTTGTGTGTTTATTTAATTTTGGTAAATTTGCTGATGTTTTGTGTGATTTCATTACAGATATGTTTGATAAATCGTTTTTAAATTCTGAGTGGCTTTCATCATCTAATTCTGATTCTGCTTCATCAGCGAGTCTCTGATATGCTGTAAATTCTTCTGGTGTAAGAGCACTTAAAACACCCAAAAAATCTTTATATGGCATATCATTGTAATTACACTCATTGTCATTCCACTTGATTGTTTTAAGATATTCATTTGATAATATGTCATCACCTTGTTTTATCATAATCTGGCCATGAAATGGCATATTCGTATCTGAGTCATTGAATTTAATAGCATTTCTTTTCATTTTTGGCGAACAGATGTAAATGAGTTTTTTCGCAACACCTGATTTTTTTGTAACATTTTTTTCTAAATAGTTTTTTTCATTCGCATTTGTAGAAACATCTCCTCTAGAATCATATTTCTTTTCATTTGCATTAGTATAGATATCATCATTGTTTTTCTTTTTATCTGTTCGATTTTCAGTAATTACTTCCGTTATGTTAGTGTCTTGAATATCCTTATTTTGGCAGAGTTCATGAGGTGATATATTATGCGATAAACCATTATAATATTCAATGTTAGTGGCGTCATTTACATCACTATCTTCATGTGGAGTAGTACTGAATATTTTCCTTGTTAGGATTTTATCTAGGGCACCATCTTCGCGAAAATCATGGTTTACTTCATTTTCGATCGTACAGGTTCTAGACCTGTCATTTTTTTCCTTTTCATCTGTTCGATTTTCGGTATCTACTTCCATTATTTTAGGGTGTTGGACATCTTTATTTTGGTAAATTTTATAAGGTGACATGGTATTCGACAAGCCATTATTATAATCCAAGTTTATGACATCGTTTATATCGATATTTTCCTGTGGGGTAAAACTGATTATTTTCCTTATTGGAGTTTTATCCAGGACAGCATCTTCTTGAGAAACGTGATATACTTCATTTTCGTTCGTACAGGTTCTATATGCACAATTTTTGTTCTTTTCTTCTGTTTGATTTTCAATATCTACTTCCATTATTTTAGAATCTTGGACATGTTTACTTTGATAGATTTAAAAGGTATATCGTTTACATCAATTTGTTTCTGTTGGGTTTTAATTAGTATACCCATTATAGGAGTTTTATCTAAGTTAGCATCTTTTCGAGAATAATGATTTACTTCATTTTCACTCGTACAAATTTTAACAGCGCCATTTTTTTTCTTTTCATTTGTTTGATTTTCAGTATCTGCTTCCATTGTTTTAGAATCTTGGTCATCTTTATTTTGGTTTATTTTAAAAGGCATATCGTTAACATCAATTTGTTCCTGTGGTGTTTTAATTTGTATTTCATTATCTTTTTGAGAATCATGATTGACTTCCTTTCACTCGTACAAATTTTAACAGCGCCATTTTTTTCCTGTTCATTTGTTTGATTTTAGTATCTGCTTCCATTGATTTAGAATCTTGGTCATCCTGATTTTGGTTGATTTTAAAAGGTATATCGTTTACATCAATTTGTTTCTGTTGGGTTTTAATTAGTATACCCATTATCAGACCTTTATCTAAGTTAGCATCATTTCGAGAATCATGATTTACTTCATTTTCACTCGTACAAATTTTAACAGCGCTATTTTTTTCCTTTTCATTTGTTTGATTTTCAGTATCTGTTTCGATTGTTTTAGAATCTTGGTCATCCTTATTCTGGTTGATTTTAAAAGGTATATCATTTACATGAATTTGTTTCTGTTGGGTTTTAATTAGTATACCCATTATAGGAGTTTTATCTAAGTTAGCATCTTTTCGAGAATAATGATTTACTTCATTTTCACTCGTACAAATTTTAACAGCGCCATTTTTTTTCTTTTCATTTGTTTGATTTTCAGTATCTGCTTCCATTGTTTTAGAATCTTGGTCATCTTTATTTTGGTTTATTTTAAAAGGTATATCGCTTACATCAATTTGTTCCTGTGGTGTTTTAATTTGTATTTCATTATCTTTTTGAAAATCATGATTTATTTCCTTTCACTCGTACAAATTTTAACAGCGCTATTTTTTCCTTTCATTTGTTTGATTTTCAGTATCTACTTCCATTGTTTTAGAATCTTGGTCATCCTGATTTTGGTTGATTTTAAAGGTATATCGTTTACATCAATTTGTTTCTGTTGGGTTTAATTAGTATACCCATTATAGGAGTTTTATCTAAGTTAGCATCTTTTCGAGAATCATGATTTACTTCATTTTCACTCGTACAAATTTTAACAGCGCTTTTTTTCCTTTCATTTGTTTGATTTTCAGTATCTGCTTCCATTGTTTTAGAATCTTGGTCATCCTTATTTTGGTTTATTTTAAAAGGTATATCATTTACATCAATTTGTTTCTGTGGGTTTTAATTAGTATACCCTTATAGGAGTTTTATCTAAGTTAGCATCTTTTCGAGAATCATGATTTACTTCATTTCATTGTTGTTGACATCAATTTGTTCTGTGGGGTTTTAATTTGTGTTTCATCACCTTTTTGAGAATCATGATTTACTTCATTTTCACTCGTACAAATTTTAACAGCGCCATTTTTTTCCTTTTCATTTGTTTGATTTTCAGTATCTATTTCCATTGTTTTAGAATCTTGGTCATCTTCATTTTGTTTATTTCAAAAGGTATATCGTTACATCAATTTGTTCCTGTGGGGTTTTAATTTGTATTTCATTATCTTTTTGAGAATCATGATTTATTTCCTTTTCACTCATACAAATTTTAACAGCGCCATTTTTTTCCTTTTCATTTGTTTGATTTTCAGTATAATTTCCATTGTTTTAGAATCCTGGTCATCTTTATTTTGGTTTATTTTAAAAGGCATATCGTTGACATCAATTTGTTCTGTTGGGTTTTAATTAGTACCCATTATAGGATTTTATCTAATTATCTTTCGAGAATCATGATTTACTTCATTTTCACTCGTACAAATTTTAACAGCGCCATTTTTTTCCTGTTCATTTGTTTGATTTTCAGTATCTACTTCCATTGTTTTAGAATCTTGGTCATCTTTATTTTGGTTTATTTTAAAAGGCATTCGTTAACATCAATTTGTTCCTGTGGTGTTTTAATTTGTATTTCATTATCTTTTTGAGAATCATGATTTACTTTCTTTTCACTCGTACAAATTTCAACAGCGCCATTTTTTTCCTTTTCATTTGTTTGATTTTCAGTATCTACTTCCATTGTTTTAGAATCTTGGTCATCTTGATTTTGGTTGATTTTAAAAGGTATATCGTTTACATCAATTTGTTTCTGTTGGGTTTTAATTAGTATACCCAATATAGGAGTTTTATCTAAGTTAGCATCTTTTTGAGAATCATGCTTTACTTCATTTTCACTCGTACAAATTTTAACAACGCCATTTTTTTCCTTTTCATTTGTTTGATTTTCAGTATCTACTTCCATTGTTTTAGAATCTTGGTCATCTTCATTTTGGTTTATTTTAAAAGACATGTCGTTAACATCAATTTGTTCCTGTGGGGTTTTAATTTGTATTTCATCACCTTTTGAGAATCATGATTTACTTTCTTTTCACTCATACAAATTTTAACAGCGCCATTTTTTTCCTTTCATTTGTTTGATTTTCAGTATCAATTTCCATTGTTTTAGAATCTTGGTCATCTTTATTTTGGTTTATTTTAAAAGGCATATCGTTGACATCAATTTGTTCCTGTAGTGTTTTAATTTGTATTTCATTATCTTTTTGAAATCATGATTTACTTCCTTTTCACTCGTACAAATTTTAACAGCGCCAT
>NW_020538040.1:27333861-27361016 GCF_003426905.1 Ctenocephalides felis
AAGATTGAGCGCGTGGGATATATAAATAAAAAATCATAAATTTAGAATAGTAATTTGAATAACCCCACCTTTTTGAAAGCACTCTGGATATGAGACAACTTTCATAATGCTAAGTTGTTGTCAAATTTTATGAGCTGTCAAAATAGCATATTGTCGAGAAAGTTTATATAATATTTATTTATTTATTTATATAAATTTATAGTTAAAAATAATATACGGGTAAATATAGTGCGAATAGAATGATAATAAAAATGTTCTTTATAAAAATCAACATAAAGTAAATATGACATCGAAATTAATGAAAATTGTCAATTGATATTTAAACCGATTATTAAATTCATATAAATATGGACTTAGCAAAATCATTATTTAATCATCGAGATCGACTTGGCTATATAGGCAAAGAAGATCACAAGGTTAGTTCTTTAATTATTTGTTCTATTTTTATATGCTCAATTTGGTATATTTAATAAACCATTAAATTTACAGAGAACGATACAAAATACTTCATTTGAATTTGATGAAAAAGAAGATGATCATACAGAAGAGCTGTGCTCGCCAGTGGTTGGGGGACCATTTTCAGCTCTTACACCAACTATGTGGCCTAAGGACTTATTGCTAGAAGAATCGGACAGTAATGTATGTGTTTTTTTTTTTATTTACAGTTACATTTAGTGATAATTAAAACAAATTTAATATCTCACATATATACTGATTCATTAATATTTATTATTTTAGAGTACAGATATCACTGATAAAAATAACTATGATGAGTTTGGTTTTCAATATGATGAAAAGTATCATAAAAATGATATGGCAAATATATTTAAAGAAAAATTTATAGAAGATTCACAGCATAAGTAAGTTATTATGTTGTTAATTCATATTCTGTCAATTATGCAAATATTTGTTTACAATATTTCTGGTTGAACAGATTACAATGGATGGCTCATCTACAATTTTGTGATAAGTCTGAAACATGTGATTCAACATATAAGATTATAAAATCACCTGAGACACAAAATTTAGTTTATTCTGGGATACCTCATTCTCTAAGACCAACTGTTTGGATGCAAATATCAGGTGCTTATATGTAACTTTGGTGCATGCTTACAGATAAATGCACTCACACATTACTTGCTTATATGAATTTTATAACTATTAAAGCAAGAATATTTGTCAGTTATCATATAAATTATTACTATTATTTATTTAATATTGTACTTTTTTATTATATAATATAATAGTCATTATTTAACTTATTTATAATAGTGTAAGTATATTTCATGTTCTTTAAATATTAGTTATATTCAAATCATTTCTAGGTGCTGAAAAGAAAAAGAATGAAGAAGACTTGAGTTATCAAGAAATTATTCATGAATCTAGTGGTGACAATTTATCAGAAACTTTGTTGATTGAACGAGATTTGTTACGTGTTATGCCAGGAAATGCCTGCTTCATGCATTTAAACAGCCCCGGAGTTCCTAGGTTGCGAAGGCTGCTTAGATGTCTTGCCTGGTTATATCCCGAAGTTGGGTGGGTTTGAGTATTAAAAATTTTAATTAGAGTTTTTATTTTGTATAAAGATGTTATCAAGCTATTGATCATTGCTTTATGAACAATGTTTTAAATAAGAATTTATCAACTCTAAATGTATTTAATATTAACAATGGATGCTCTATTTGCCATCAAACATAAATTTCCATGTTTTAATTTTGCATATTTTAATTTATAATTTAAAAAATGGTCATTATTTATTTTGAATTTTAATAGCCATAATTTACTCAATTGAAAAATATTATTATATTTATTTCCTTTTAGAGTACATGTTGAAATATAACTTTACGTATATAAGCATTGAAACATTTTTATTATAAAATATTCCATTTTAAAATTTAAACTAAATTAGAACAAATATATTTAGGTATTGCTCAGGTTTGGCAACAATTGCAGCATCACTTCTTTGTTTTGTGAGGAAGAAGATGCATTTTGGCTAGTTTGCACTATTATAGAAAATATACTTCCTGCGTCTTACTATTCTAGTTCTCTCATAGGTAAATTTATTATTATTATTATTGTAATAAAATATTATAATTAATACTTTTGTTGAAGGGGTTCAAACTGACCAACGTGTGTTAATATCACTGTTCACTTTGATATTACCCGATTTGGACAATGCTCTTCGTAAGCATGATTTGGAACTACCACTAATTACCCAAAACTGGTATACTCATATTAGTGCACTTTTTTATATAAAAAGAAGTAGACTAAGAAATGATTAATATTTTAATAGGTTTCTAACATTGTTTGCTTCTGTGGTACATACAAGAGTATTATTGCGAATATGGGATTGCTTCTTTCTAGATGGATCTATTATTTTGTTTAAAATAACATTGGGTATGTTAAAAATCAATGAACAAAGTCTACAACAGTTACAAAATTCTGCAGAAATTTTTAATTCTTTATCAGACATTCCAAGCCAATTGCAGGACATTGAAAGTTTATTGAAGGTGATCATTTGAAAAATAAAACTCATATAAAATCAAAAAATTAATTATAAAATAATAAATTTATGACATGTTGATATTAGCATAATTTTAACAACGTTTTTTCATGTTTCAGGTATCTTTTGATATAACGAACTCATTAACAAATGCAGCTATAGAAGCACATAGGAGGCGGCACTTGGCTTACTTAGTAGCAGAACAGGGACTTGTATCTAATCCTAAATTGCACTTAACAAAGTAAGTCATATGATACTTGAGCTTCATTAGAATCTTGCAAATCTAATGATCCTTTAAATGTGATGCTTATCACTGAGATTATACTTTCATGTAGTACAGTTTTATATATTTCTCAAAATTGAGTTTGTTGAAATGACAATATTTGCAATATTTATATATTAGAATATTTTTTTCATTTGACACCATAAAGTTAGGATGTAGTGAAAATAATAAGTATTTTATATATGATATATTATTAACTTCCAGCATTTAAACATAAGAAGAGTGTGACTTTAAATTAGATAGGAACTCTGAAATTTGCAATGAACGCTCACTAAATGTTAGTGATATATTCTATAACTTTTCTAAATAGCCAAATCAAAATCAAAAGCTTTGATAGTAAATACCTATTTATAATATTTGACTAACCAAATAATAATAATCAATTCAAGTTTATCGTCTCACTTGGTTAAATTCTTTTTAAAAATTTTTGTCTTATTGGGAAGAGATAGAGATTGATAAGACTGCGTGACGCAAAATTTTTTTCCTCAGATGTTATAATGCTAACAGCTCTAGTTCTTGAGATATGCCAATATGCTAGTTTTATGTCAAATTACAATAAAAAATACAACCCATTTTCATTTTGTGCCTTTAGAAGTCTTTCTATATGATTTTTGATGGACAAGGCCTGGCTGATTTTGCCATAAGCACCAAAAATTGTCAGCCATCATGTTAATGTCCCACCTTCCTTGATATCTCTCCTCCAAAGTCTAAAGTCCTGATGTCTTGGTGTTCAAATTCAAATCAATTACATCAAATATATCCGTTTTTAATTCCCCCCGTTTTCTCTTTTAACATTGGTTTCTACATATCATTATTGCGCAAATTCAAAACATTGACCCACAAGTGTAACAAAAACTATCTGGATTATGGACACAATGTCTTAAAGTCAAATCTATACCGAAAACAGCAGATAAAACTCTTAGTTATTCGTTAGACTGCGATAATCATAGCCGAAATGACTAATTGGGGTAGATCCCTAAAACTCAAAAACTAGAGCTGTTACGGAATAACGGAATGTATATTTGAAATCAGCGTGCGATTCTTAGTTCGAGAAAAAATATAAAAATGCCATTTTTGTCAAGCAGTGTTATCTATGTGTTAGGATTGTAGTCTGAGGTCCATGTTCAAAATTCGGTTACATTGTATTAGGTTTTATTTATCTAATATCAAAAATATATTTATTAACCATAATTTACACACAGAAATAATTAACATAACATAATTAAATTATTTCCTATTTTTAGTTTTGTTATGAAAATATTTATTTACCTTTCTTTTACAGAAGACAAGTGAAAAGATCAAGATCAATGATTCAAGCATTATTATTTGGTGATGATACATCTGATGATATAAAATCAAAAAACATAAAGCAAACTGAAATTTTGGTAGACCTCAGAGAAGCCATTATGCAGGTCATTCAATTTATTAAGACTAATATGACATAGTATGAAGATAAAATTTTATAATAAATTATTTTACAGGTGGCTCGCCATTTTATGGCAGTAGAACCAAAATTATGTTCAAACCTTGTTCTTGTGGCGGATTATAGAATGGAAAGTCATTCAATGGATCATGAGAATTACATTAATGTAT
Source organism: Ctenocephalides felis (assembly GCF_003426905.1). NCBI lineage: Eukaryota > Metazoa > Arthropoda > Insecta > Siphonaptera > Pulicidae > Ctenocephalides > Ctenocephalides felis. Next base: position 27,338,241 of record NW_020538040.1, read on the forward strand.
CAAGGAATCGTAAACGTAGGGCAAAAGCATTACTAGGTAAGCATTTAAGAAAACTCGTTGCAAGAAGCATTTTGCCTTGAGGGGTTAGGGGTACTTGGAATTTTTGAAAAATCGCTTTTTATTTTTTTGCATTTTCATTAAGTATAATATCTTGAAAATGTTCTCTGAAAATTTCAAGTTGATCCGATGATTAGTTTTTGAGTTATTAGACGATTACCAGCGCGCTGACGCAAGTGGAGAGCTCGATACTGATACTCAAGATTATTCTCCCTCACCTTCTGATGTTTTAAAAGCTTTTAAACCGATTTACGACGATCTCAGCAATCATAATTTACTTTCAAGATGTGTTGTTCAAGATTGAATCCATAATCAGAAAAAATTAAAAGCTTCAACCAACTAGTGTAAAAAATATGCCTAGAAACCGTGAATACTAGTTCTACCATTGTACAAATTGCTGAATGAATATACATAATCATTATTATTGGTAATGGATACCCTAGGACCTAATTGTAGGTATAATTCCCATTGGTATGCTGAAAAATTGGATGCTGCACGTGTGAAAGTGGCAGATCAGCGCGTCAACGAGAACACTCTGTAGGCCAGAATGCTTTGTAGGCAACAGCAAATGGAAATTTTGGAAACTTGAACAATGACTGATGAACTATTATATGGCCCAGAAATAGATGACTCGGTTTAAGTAATTCAATAATTCGAATTTCTGTACGTAAATTGAATGTGAAACTTCAAACGCGTTTTTCTCAAAACTATGTTTTTTGAAGCGGTGACCACTGTAACTCAAAAACCGCTTAGTAAATTTTAATGAAATTTATACAGCTTTTAGAATACATAATAAACTCGGGCCTGATCGAAGGATTTTTATTTTTTCAAAAATTTCAATTGTTTAAGACCAATTAACTGTTGATTTTTTACCCAAAAATCTAGATTTTTTTTTTCTGATGCTGCCATTTTGTTAATTTCTGCATAAAAAAAGAAAACCTTCGATCAGGTCCAGGATTATCTATTTATAAAACTATTTTTTTTTTATTTTTATTTGATTGATTTTAGATGAATCTCTAAGGAGTTATGATGGTCACCGCCAGGATCGTTTTTTGAAACAGGGTCAACAAAAACAGCTATAACTTTGAGAATATGTAATTTTTTTTTCTGAAATTTTTGTTACTTCAAGTCAAAACATTGTATAATAATACCGTATTAATATTTTTGTATAAAAACATTGTTAAATAACAAACAAAAAATACTGAAAATTCTCATTTTTTCGTGCTTCCAAGTACCCCTAACCCCTTAAAGCAAATTTGAGTATCCTACGAAACATCACAGAACGCGCATATGCTTTAACAAAGATTCTGATTAGAATCGCTTGAACCCGCGGCCAAATTCTAAAATTTGATGATTTATTGTAGGTCTGTAATATTTTAGTATGTGATTTCAAACTACGATATCTATTGTCATACAGTGTTTCATCAAAATCGTAAAAAAAAAAATCTTTTTAAACATATATTTACAAAGAAACGGTCCGGCCGATCTTTACCAAAAACTAATCAACGCGATTCCCAATCCAATATCTTTTGGACAGTTTTTGAATTTTTAAAATCGGTTCAAAATTGTTAGCTAAAACGTGGACGAAAAAATTTACACTTTTCTGCTAATTATAAAGAAATTGCTTGGCCGATCGTCGCACAAAAATAATCAACGCAATTCTTTATCGAGTTATATCATAAATTTTTTAAATCATTTCAGCCGTTATTGAGAAAACATCGACTAAATAACGGCTTACATACGCACACACATCACACACATACTTTTCCCAATTTGATCTTATTCAGAATGGCCTAAAACGTCGAGAGTACATAAAATTATCAAATCATATTTTCTGGCACAAAACTATAGCAAATTATCGAAATTGATTTATTTTTATTCATAAAATATAAAAATATATTACTTATCTTTTAAGAATACACACATCACACACATACTTTTCCCAATTTGATCTCATTTAGAATGGCCTAAAACGTCGAGAGTACATAAAATTAGCAAATCATATTTTCTGGCACAAAACTATAGCAAATTATCGAAATTGATTTATTTTTATTCATAAAATATAAAAATATATTACTTATCTTTTAAGAATAGTTAGTTAGCTTTGACAGAATGGCATATCAGGGGATAGGAGACATTACAATTTTTTTTATCAAATGCAAGCGTTTAGATGCTATTTTCAATAAAAAATACCTTTAAAATATTACTACTGTAATCAAATTCAATTTAACATTGTATTTTTTTACAGATTTTGAAAGGCACGATGACGATGAATTAGGTTTTCGTAAGAATGACATCATTACAGTGTTAAGTCAAAAAGATGAGCACTGTTGGGTTGGGGAGCTTAATGGATTGCGAGGTACATGCTGAACTTGTTGAGTGTGAAGAACATTTTAAAAAAAAAGAGTAATGCATATTTTTTTAATTGTAAATTTTTGGTTGTTTTCAGGTTGGTTTCCAGCAAAGTTTGTTCAATTGCTTGATGAGCGAAGTAAGCAATATACAAGTGCTGGGGATGACAGCGTTTGGGAAACTGTTACAGATCTTGTGAGAGGTTTCTTAGGACCAGCTTTTAAACGTGTTCTAGAACATGGAATGCGGAGACCAAATTTTTTAGGTAAAAAATAATAATGAGTAGTTTAGAATCAGAATATTAAAATGGGATTTTCAATGTATTGAAATGTTCTCAAAAAATTTCTTTATTTTACCTGAATAGACTTTGAGCAATAAGTATTGGAAAGTTACATATGAATTTATAATAATATAATTTTCATTTATTTATATTTTATTATATATTTATAAATTTTTGTGATGTGAAGCAAATGTTCTTAAACTTTAGTGAAAAATATGTCTTGTTACACTTATACACAGGGGGACCATGTCATCCTTGGTTGTTTATTGAAGAGGCGGCCTCACGTGAAGTAGAACGTGATTTTGACTCTGTGTATAGTCGACTGGTACTTTGCAAGACGTACCGTTTGGATGAAGATGGAAAGGTTCTAACTCCAGAAGAACTATTGTACAGATGTGTTCAGGCTATCAATTTAACACATGATTCTGCTCATGCCCAAATGGATGTCAAATTGCGTTCACTTGTTTGCCTGGGTCTTAATGAACAAGCACTACATTTATGGCTGGAAGTTCTTTGTTCTTCCACTCAAGTTGTTTCGAAATGGTACAGTCCATGGTCATTTATGTGTTCACCAGGTTGGGTACAGGTGAAATGCGAGCTTAGGATATTATCACAGTTTGCATTTAATCTTAATCCAGATTGGGAATTGCCAGTAAAGAAAGACATACAAACACAACCACTAAAAGATGGTGTTAGAGATATGCTTGTCAAACATCATCTTTTTTCATGGGACCTTTGATAAACATATGAGAAAGAATTATGCAAAAAATCAAAATTTAATAAATATATAACAAAATATAAATATTTTTGATTTTTGCTTTTCCTCGCTATTATACTACATTATTAGATATTATATAAACTTGCATTATATCTTGTTACGTCAGTTTTTCTCCTATCATACACTTTCTTAATGCAATTGTTTCTCTCATGTGCCACATTTTTTTATAATCATCCAATCTTTTTATTTGTAGTTTTCCATTCCGTGCATTTTTTGGTTTATTTTTTGCGTTTAATTATCAATATTTTTATGTAGAACGTCAAATCAAATCTAGTGTTATGATTTTTGCCCTGCAGCAGATTTTTTTTTGAGTAGTTAAAACAATAAAAATCTCTAGGACTTTTAAACGAAGATTTATTATATATAGTTTACGCTTCATAAAATCAGAATATATGAATGTATGAAAAATAATATATTATGATTGAGCGTTTTGAATCAGTCCAATATTTCTCAATCTTTCTTCATGTATCTTCATCTCTCTATGATACTCTTCACCTAGGATAGTCATTATTGACATCTTAGTGGTGTGTCTTTAATAATAGACTATGTTATTTGAGGGTGTGAAAATGGCATTAAACTACATTGCAATGAATATAAAATGTAGATTTGTCACAAAATTAAAAAAAAATATAAGAATTTTATAAAACAATATTTTGTTCGATATTATTAAATGTCATTGCTTTAAGCTCATGAAAAACAAATTGTAATTTTCTGCTTTTGTTTTTTAAATGTAATATTTTCATAATGTATGTCTTGAAATTATTTTTATATTTAATAATTAGTTTGTGTTTATGTAATTGTTACCCCGTAATACCAAAAAGAAATTTAAGCGGCGATTTGGATAAAGAAATCAATGATATTTCTTTCAAACGGCGACATAGTGAAGATGGCTTGATAAATAGAAGTGACCAAAATGCTGATGCTGGTATAATAAATGCCATTGTTGACGACGCCGAAATTATTGCACCGGACCCGGATTCTGATATAACTACACAGAAACCCAAAGGTTACGAACTTACATTGTCAACAATTGTAAACATTGGCGTGAAAAAGGTAAATAATCATACAATTTGTAATTCTAACCAAGAGGAAGATGACGAACTTGTTACTGAATCGTCACGCAACCCTGAACAGACAAATAATCATTTTGATCATAATGCTAATGCGAAATTTTCTATAAGTAACGAAAATGATAATAGTAATGTACGCCGCGATAATACGCAAAGTATTTCCATCCACAGATATGAGGACCTTGAGGGAAAAAATCAAGTGAACAAAAACGTAATATACAAAACAGAAGATGATATTCGTAGTGAATATTCCACCGTCTCTGCATATCCCTCTATCTCTGGAATTGATCTGTATTCGAAGATCAATGGCTTGAAGAAATCTAACACTGATAAAAAGCCAGAAGTTTCAGATATCTCTTTGGGTGAAAAACAAAATTTAAGCGATAATTTGGATAAGAAACTCGAAGATATTTCAAATAACCGCGATAACAAATCGCGGCATCGTGAATATGGCGTGTTTAATAAAGGTGACCAAAACGCTGATGGTGGCATCGTTGAAGACGCCGAAATTATTGCACCGGACCCGGATTCTGATTTAACTATACAGAGACCCAAAGGTTACGAACTTTCATTGTCAACAATTGTGAACGTTGGCGTTAAAAAGGTCAATAATCATACAATCTGTAATTCTAACCAAGAGGAAGATGACGATTTTGTTACTGAATCGTCACGCAATCCTGAACAGATTAAAAATAATTTTGATTATAGTGATAATGAGAAATTTTCTATAAGTAACGAAAATGATAATAGTAATGTACGCCGCGATAATACGCACGGTATTACCACCCACAAATATAAGGATCTTGAGGGAAAAAATCAATTGAACGAAAATGAAATGCACAATACGGAAGATGATATTCGCAGTGAATATATCACGGTCTCTGCATATCCCTCTATCTCTGAAATTGACTTGTATTCGAAGATCAATAGCTTGAAGAAATCTAACTTTGATAAAAAGCATGAATTTTCAGATATCTCTTTGGGTGATAACAAATCGCGGCATCGTGAAGATGGCGTGTTTAATAAAAGTGACCAAAACGCTGATGGTGATATAATAAATGGCATCGTTGACGACGCAGAAATTATTGCACCGGACCCGGATTCTGATATAACTATACAGAGACCCAAAGGTTACGAACTTTCATTGTCAACAATTGTAAACGTTGCCGTGAAAAAGGTAAATAATCATACAATCTGTAATTCTAACCAAGAGGAAGACGACGAATTAGTTCTTGAATCATCACGCAACCCTGAACAGATTAATAATCATTTGGGTTATAGTGATAATGAAAAATTTTCTCTAAGTAACCATGAAAATGATAATAGTAATGTACGTTGCGATAATACGCAGGGTATTTCCACCCAAAGATATAAGGATCTTGAGGAAAAAAATCAATTGAACGGAAATGAAATGCACAATACGGAAGATGATATTCGTAGTGAATATATCACGGTCTCTGCATATCCCTCTATCTCTGAAATTGACTTGTATTCGAAGATCAATGGCTTGAAGAAACCTAACTTTGATAAAAAGCCTGAATTTTCAGATATCTCTTTGAGTGAAAAACAAAATTTATACGATAATTTGGATAAGAAACACGAAGATATTCCAAATAATCGCGATAACAAATTGCGGCATCGTGCAGATGGCGTATTTAATAAAAGTCACAAAAACGCTGATGGTGGTATAATAAATAGAATCGTCGACGACGCCGAAATTATCACAACGTACCCGGATTCTGATATAAGTACACAGAAACCCAAAGGTTACGAACTTACATTATCAACAATTGTAAACGTTGGCGTTAAAAAGGTAAATAATCATACAATCTGTAATTCTAACCAAGAGGAAGATGACGAATTTGTTACTGAATCGTCACGCAATCCTGAACAGATTAATTATCATTTTGATTATAATGACAATAAGAAATTTTCTATAAATACCCATGAAAATGATAATAGTCATATACGTCGCGATAATACGCGGCGTACTTCCTTCCACAGATATAAGGAACTCGAGAAAAAAAATCAATTGAACAAAAATAAAATATATAATACAGAAGATGATATTCGTAGTAAATATCCCACGGTCTCTGCATATCCCTCTATCTCTGATCATACACCAGAATTTGTATATATCACTTTGGGTGACGAAACTGTTGATTTCTCAAGATTTTACACCGATATTGATGATAGTATAGGTACAACATCAAATAACTTTATAAATCAAGATAATGTACAAGATAAACAACTCTTAGATAGTGAAAATATATCACATTATAATACCAAGCAACTAAATGAGTATGAAAAAGCTTTGACACAAACATGTAGTACCAGCCGCCACGAGGAAAACCAACCTAAAATGGAAAAACTGTTCCCAAGTAAAGAAAACGAAAACGAAATGTTAAATATTATTAATTTCAAACCAAATATTACAAGCACGACATCTCCTGAAGATAATACTATGAATGCTTTACGGCAAAAGCCAGTTACTATGTCGGTACTTCAAGATATGAATCTATCAGAAAATAAAAGTTATCCAAAGGCCAGTAAGATTTCTTTTCAAAATGACGATAATTGCCAAAAGCCTGCTTTTGAATCAGTTACAAATTTTCCGTACTTACGTAAACAGACTGAAATCGAAATTAACGACGAAAATTTTATAACGTCTTCAAAATGGAACCCATTTCATTCGAATAAAGAGTTAACATATGATATAAATAAGGGTTTAACAACTGATTATTTTGATCAAGTAGTAAATAGTATCACAACACCGGAAGACTTTCCTAATAATAAAGTTAAAAGTATTTTTTATCAGAAATCGAAAAATAATGAGGAATTACAAGAAAATAACGAACAAAGATCTAAATCTGTACTTTCTACTGAAAGCCAAATAACATCGAGTGTAGATAAATCTATGTTGGATTTTGAAAGCTCGTCTAATGTTCATGGGCTAGAAAATAATGATAACATGAATAACAGTACTATTGTAACAGATATTGTATCAAAAAATTTAGAAAATGTTAAGCGACAACATAGGCGTAGCGAACATGCAAATAACTTGAAGAATGTGATAAAACAATATCAAAAGATGACACAAGTTGAGAGACAAGATCAGAATAGCATTGAATTTACAACACTTCCATTGTCTGATATGGCTGTTACTACTAAAAAGTCATTTACTAATAAAGACGAAGTTGTAGAAACTGAATTATATAATGATTTTAAAAAGCCTAGAGGATTACATGACTTTATCGATGATGATGAGTCTCGGTATGAAATATCAACTCATAGTCAAATATTAGAAAAACATAAAAGCAATGATGATGAAGAGCCATCATTAGTTCGGTATTATGAAAAATGGCATAATTTTTTGCACAAAATGAATGAGAGCGCTAGAAATAATTTCAAACTCGAAGAACTAAGAGTTATGTACGAAAATATGCATCAAAAAGATCTTAATGATGACGTACACGAACTCCTACAGAATTTAGAAATGCAACGAAAACTTGATAAGCAGCACGGTGTAACAAATTATTCACAAGATTCGACAGTTACACACCAAACACCGGATTCGACCCCCAAACTTGAAAATTCTCTCATAGAAATGACGAGTGAAGAACTTAAACGAGAGCAAAATAAAAATAATGAGGATGATTTAGATAACATCATTTTAGGCCCATCCAGATCAGCTCGTACTACCAAATTGAATACGGAATTTAATAGTCGCGAAAAGAAATATGATTTTGAAAGCTCGTCTAATGTTCATGGGCCAAAAATTGAGCACAACACGAATAACAGTCCCGTTGATCCTATGCTTGCAGATATTGTTGCAAAAAATTTAGAATATGTTAAGCGACAAGATTGGCATAGTGGAAATGCAAATAATCTGAGAAATATAAAAGAGCAATATCAAAAGATGAGACAAGTTGACATACAAGATACGGATATAATTGAATTATCAACAATTTCATTGTCTGAGGCGACTGTTGCTACTAGAGGGCTTTTCACTAGTACAGACAAAAACTTAGAAATTGAATTAAATAATTATTCTGAAAAGCCTAGAACATTATATAACTTCATTAATGATAAATCTCTTCATGAATTCTCAACTCAAAATAAAATATTAGAAAAACATGAAAGCAATGACGAAGTGCTCTCAGTTCCGTTTTCTGAAAAATGGGCTAATTTTTTGCACAAAATGAATGAGAGCACTAAAAATAATATCAAACTCGAAGAACTAAGAGTTATTTACGAAAATATGCAACACAAAGATCTTAATGATGACGTACACGAACTCTTACAGAATTTGGAAATGCAACGAAAACTTGATAAGCAGCACGGTGTAACAAATTATTCACAAGATTCGACAGTTACACACCAAACACCGGATTCGACCCCCAAACTTGAAAATTCTCTCATAGAAATGACGAGTGAAGAACTTAAACGAGAGCAAAATAAAAATAATGAGGATGTTTTAGATAACATCATTTTAGGCCCATCCAGATCAGCTCGTACTACCAAATTGAATACGGAATTTAATAGTCGCGAAAAAGAAAAAGTACATGTAGGTCTATTTAAACATACAGTTTTCTATAGAGGTTTCGAAGCGAATTCGAATAAAATGCTGTGGTTTTTGAAACATATAGATAAGCATCTGTACAATGGAAATTATAAAAGCAGTGTTTCCCAAAAAATAGTAAAAGAGTTAATTGAGAATATCCAAATACTCAAGAAACAAATACAAAATGAGTGTTATATATATAATGTAGGCGAAAGAAAGTCAAGTGGTCATTACGTAAATGACGTTATAGAGAAATTAAATGGTTCAATAAAGATTAATGCATATGAAGATCATAATCTAACCCTCAGTAATATACATATTCCAGATGATCGAGAATTGAGCATAAATAAAACAACCAAACCACTTGTCTCACTTTATAAAAATTCGTCAAAAAGCAATCCGAATCCTATAAACTATGACGATGCAACTGTTATAATGTTGCCAGTAAGAGGTCGTTTTAAATCTATGTGTTTCAATAATGATCCAGTGCCCTATTTTGGCGATAAAAAGAAGAAAATAAAGAACCAAAAATTAAATGGCGACTCTAATTTGAGTCCAACTACTGATATTACTACATGTTCTGACACCACTTTTAAAGAGTCGGAACCTAAGCAAATTTTAATTGACCAAATAAATTCAGATGATACTCAATCGAAAATTAATAATTGCAGCGAATTCAGTAACACCAATGCACCCATTGATGCTACTACGGATTCTGACACCACATCTGAAGAGTATGAACATCTAGACTTTGAACTTATTAAAATATCACATCGAGATGAAAATAAACACGTAGAAAACATCAATAAAAATTTGGGGGATTCAGATGAAATACATATAAAAGATACAGAAGCTGGCTGTAAAATTCAGGCTACCCAAGATTATAGCATAATGAAAAACGATACTGAAAATCGAGCTTCTAAAAAGAAAAAAAATGGCGCTGTTGAAATCTTTACGAATGAAAGTGAAGTAAATCATGATTCTCGAAAAGATGATAAAATACAAATTAAAACCCCTCAGGAACAAATTGATGTTAACGATATGTCTTTTAAAATCAACCAAAATAAAGATGACCAAAATTCCAAAACAATGGAGGTAGATACTGAAAATCAAACAAATGAAAAGGAAAAAAATGGCGCTGTTAAAATTTGTACGAGTGAAAAGGAACTAAATCATGATTCTCAAAAAGATAATGAAATACAAATTAAAACACCACAGGAACAAATTGATGTTAACGATATGCCTTTTAAAATAAACCAGAATAAAGATGATCAAGATTCTAAAACAATGGAGGTAGATACTGAAAATCAAACAAATGAACAGGAAAAAAATGGCGCTGTTAAAATTTGTACGAGTGAAAAGGAAGTAAATCATGATTTTCAAAAAGATAATGAAATACAAATTAAAACACTACAGGAACAAATTGATGTCAACGATATGCCTTTTAAAATAAACCAAAATAAAGATGACCAAGATTCTAAAACAATGGAAATTGATACTGAAAATCAAACAAATGAAAAGGAAAAAAATGGCGCTGTTAAAATTTGTATGAGTGAAAAGAAAGTAAATCATGATTCTCAAAAAGGTGATGAAATACAAATTAAAACCCCACAGGAACAAATTGATGTTAACGACATGTCTTTTAAAATAAACCAAAATGAAGATGACCAAGATTCTAAAACAATGGAAGTAGATACTGAAAATCAAACAAATGAAAAGGAAAAAAATGGCGTTGTTAAAATTTGTACGAGTGAAAATGAAGTAAATCATGATTCTCAAAAAGATGCTAACTTAGATAAAACTCCTATATTGGGTATACTAATTAAAACCCAAGAGAAACAAATTGATGTAAACGATATACCTTTTAAAATCAACCAAAATCAAGATGACCAAGATTCTAAAACAATGAAAGTAGATACTGAAAATCAAACAAATGAAAAGGAAAAAAATGGCGCTGTTAAAATTTGTACGAGTGAAAAGGAACTAAATCATGATTCTCAAAAAGATAATGAAATACAAATTAAAACACCACAGGAACAAATTGATGTTAGCGAAATGCCTTTTAAAATAAACCAAAATAAAGATGACCAAGATTCTAAAACAATGGAGGTAGATACTGAAAATCAAACAAATGAACAGGAAAAAAATGGCGCTGTTAAAATTTGTACGAGTGAAAAGGAAGTAAATCATGATTTTCAAAAAGATAATGAAATACAAATTAAAACACTACAGGAACAAATTGATGTCAACGATATGCCTTTTAAAATAAACCAAAATAAAGATGACCAAGATTCTAAAACAATGGAAATTGATACTGAAAATCAAACAAATGAAAAGGAAAAAAATGGCGCTGTTAAAATTTGTATGAGTGAAAAGAAAGTAAATCATGATTCTCAAAAAGGTGATGAAATACAAATTAAAACCCCACAGGAACAAATTGATGTTAACGACATGTCTTTTGAAATAAACCAAAATGAAGATGACCAAGATTCTAAAACAATGGAAGTAGATACTGAAAATCAAACAAATGAAAAGGAAAAAAATGGCGTTGTTAAAATTTGTACGAGTGAAAATGAAGTAAAGCATGATTCTCAAAAAGATGCTAACTTAGATAAAACTCCTATATTGGGTATACTAATTAAAACCCAACAGAAACAAATTGATGTAAACGATATACCTTTTAAAATCAACCAAAATCAAGATGACCAAGATTCTAAAACAATGGAAGTAGATACTGAAAATCAAACAAATGAAAAGGAAAAAAATGGCGCTGTTGAAATTTGTACGAGTGAAAAGAAAGTAAATCATGATTCTCAAAAAGATAATGAAATACAAATTAAAACACCACAGGAACAAATTGATGTTAACGATATGCCTTTTAAAATAAACCAAAATAAAGATGACCAAGATTCTAAAACAATGGAAGCAGATACTGAAAATCAAACAAATGAACAGGAAAAAAATGGCGCTGTTAAAATTTGTACGAGTGAAAATGAAGTAAATCATGATTCTCGAAAAGATGCTAACTTAGATAAAACTCCTATAATGGGTATACTAATTAAAACCCAACAGAAACAAATTGATGTAAACGATATACCTATTAAAATCAATCAAAATCAGGATGACCAGGATTCTAAAACAATGGAAGTAGATACTGAAAATCAAACAAATGAAAAGGAAAAAAATAGCGCTGTTAAAATTTGTACGAGTGAAAAGGAAATAAATCATGATTTTCAAAAAGATAATGAAATACAAATTAAAACACCACAGGAACAAATTGATGTAAGCGATATACCTTTTAAAATAAACCAAAATAAAGATGACCAAGATTCTAAAACAATGGAAATAGATACTGAAAATCAAACAAATGAAAAGGAAAAAAATGGCGCTGTTAAAATTTGTACGAGTGAAAAGGAAGTAAATCATGATTCTCAAAAAGGTGATGAAACACAAATTAAAACCCCACAGGAACAAATTGATGTCAACAACAATGAAAATGAAGTAAATCATGATTCTCGAAAAGATGCTAACTTAGATAAAACTCCTATAATGGGTATACTAATTAAAACCCATCAGAAACAAATTCATGTAAATGATATACCTTTTAAAATCAACCAGAATAAGGATGACCAAGATTCTAAAACAATCGAAACAGATACTGAAAATCAAACAAATGAAAAGGAAAAAAATAGCGCTGTTAAAATTTGTACGAGTAAAAATGAAGTAAATCATGATTCTCGAAATGATGCTAACTTAGATAAAGGTCTGATAATGGGTATACTAATTAAAACCCAACAGAAACAAATTGATGTAAACGATATACCTTTTAAAATCAACCAAAATCAGGATGACCAAGATTCTAAATCAATGGAAGCAGATACTGAAAATCAAACAAATGAACAGGAAAAAAATGGCGCTGTTAAAATTTGTACGAGTGAGAAGGAAGTCAATCATGATTCTCAAAAAGATAATGAAATACAAATTAAAACACCACAGGAACAAATTGATGTTAACGATATGCCTTTTAAAATAAACCAAAATAAAGATGACCAAGATTCTAAAACAATGGAAGCAGATACTGAAAATCAAACAAATGAAAAGAAAAAAAATGGCGCTGTTAAAATTTGTACGAGTGAAAATGAAGTAAATCATTATTCTCGAAAAGATGCTAACTTAGATAAAACTCCTATAATGGGTATACTAATTAAAACCCAACAGAAACAAATTGATGTAAACGATATACCTTTTAAAATCTATCAAAGTAAACATGTCCAAGATTCTAAAATAATGGAAGTAGATATTGAAAATCAAACAGAAGAAAAGAACAAAAATTGTGCATATAGAACCTGTACGAACGAAAATGAAGTATATCACGTTTCTCAAGAAGATGCTGTCCTGGATAAAACTCCAATAAGGAAAATAATCAGTTTTACCCCACAGGAAAATATCGATATAAACGATGTCATAAACTTGGATTATAATAATGGCTTGTCGAATACCATGTCACCTTATAAAATTTACCAAAATAAAGATGTCCAACACCCTAAAATAATGGAAGTAGATACCGAAAATCGAACAGATGAAAAGGAAAAAAATGACAGGTCTAGAACCTGTACGATCGAAAATGAAGTAAACCATGATTTTCGCGAAGATGGTGCCCTAGATAAAATCCTAACAAGGAAAATATTCAGTACTACTCCACATGAAGATAGTGATGTAAATGACGCCACTAACATTGAATATTATAATGGTTTATCGCATAATATATCACCTCATGAACTCTGCCAAAATAAGGATATTCAAGACACTAACATAACGGAAGTAATTACTGAAAATCGAACAGATAAAAAGAAAAACAATGATGATATCTATACTAATGCAAATGAAAAGAAATATGATTCTAGAGGAGATGTTTCTACAAATGCGAATGAAAAAAACTATTTAGAAAAAAATGTTACAAAAAAATCAGGTGTTGCGAAAAAACTCATTTACATCTGTTCGCCAAAAATGAAAAGAAATGCTATTAAATTCAATGACTCAGATACGAATATGCCATTTCATGGCCAGATTATGATAAAACAAGGTGATGACATATTATCAAATGAATATCTTAAAACAATCAAGTGGAATGACAATGAGTGTAATTACAATGATATGCCATATAAAGATTTTTTGGGTGTTTTAAGTGCTCTTACACCAGAAGAATTTACAGCATATCAGAGACTCGCTGATGAAGCAGAATCAGAATTAGATGATGAAAGCCACTCAGAATTTAAAAACGATTTATCAAACATATCTGTAATGAAATCACACAAAACATCAGCAAATTTACCAAAATTAAATAAACACACAACTGTTGCTCTAAAACAATTAGAGCAAAATTTCACTGAACAAAGGGTTTCAAATGATAAAAATAAAAAACATATGACGCCATTTTTAACAGAAAATGATGAAAATATCGCTAACATCACCAAATCGAATGATAAAGAAAATAATACCATTACTCAAGTCAAATGGACCAGGAAAGAAAAAAATAAAAAGCCTAAGACGCCACTGAATAATGGAACGAAAGTTATTGACAGTATTACCAAATCAGACAATGAAGAAAATAATACTATCAGTCAAGACAATTCAAATAGGAAAAAAGAAAATAAAGAACATTTGGCGCCGATTACTACAGAAAATGATGAAAATATCGTTTCAACGCCCAGTTATTCACTGGATAATAGAACAGAAGTTACTGGTATCTTCACCAAATCGAACAAAAAAGAAAATAATACCAATACTCAAGACAAAATAACTAGGAAAGAAGAAAATAAAAAACCTAAGACTCTACTGAATAATGGAACGAAAGTTATTGATGATATTACCAAATTGAACAATAAAGAAAATAAAGCTATCAGTCAAGACAATTCAAATAAGAAAGAAGAAAATAAAAAACATTTGGCGCCGATTACTACAGAAAATGATGAAAGTATCGTTTCAACGCCTGGTTATACACTGGATAATGGAACAAATGTTACTGGTAACTTCACCAAATCGAACAAAAAAGAAAATAATATTACTCAAGACAAAACGACTAGGAAAGAAGAAAATAAAAAGTATAAGACGCCACTGCATATTGGAACGAAAGTTATTGATAATATTACCAAATCGAACAATAAACAAAATAATACTATCAGTCAAGACAATTCAAATAGGAAAGAAGAAAATAAAGAACATTTGGCGCCAAGTACTACAGAAAATGATGAAAATATCGTTTCAACGCATGGTTATACACTGGATAATGGAACAAAAGTTACTGGTAACTTCACCAAATCGAACAAAAAAGAAAATAATACCATTACTCAAGACAAAACGATTAGGAAAGAAGAAAATAAAAAGCATAAGACGCCACTAAATATTGGAACGAAAGTTATTGATAATATTACCAAATCGAACAATAAAGAAAATAAAGCTATCAGTCAAGACAATTCAAATAAGAAAGAAGAAAATAAAAAACATTTGGCGACGATTACTACAGAAAATGATGAAAGTATCGTTTCAACGCCTGGTTATACACTGGATAATGGAACAAAAGTTACTGGTAACTTCACCAAATCGAACAAAAAAGAAAATAATACCATTACTCAAGACAAAACGACTAGGAAAGAAGAAAATAAAAAGCATAAGACGCCACTGAATATTGGAACGAAAGTTATTGATAATATTACCAAATCGAACAATAAAGAAAATAAAGCTATCAGTCAAGACAATTCAAATAAGAAAGAAGAAAATAAAAAACATTTGGCGCCGATTACTACAGAAAATGATGAAAGTATACTTTCAACGCCTGGTTATACACTGGATAATGGAACAAATGTTACTGGTAACTTCACCAAATGGAATAAAAAAGAAAATAATACCATTACTCAAGACAAAACGACTAGGAAAGAAGAAAATAAAAAACCTAAGACGCCACTGAATAATGGAACAAATGTTACTGGTAACTTCACCAAATCGAATAAAAAAGAAAATAATACCATTACTCAAGACAAAACGACTAGGAAAGAAGAAAATAAAAAACCTAAGACGCCACTGAATAATGGAACGAAAGTTATTGATAATATTATCAAATTGAACAATAAAGAAAATAAAACTATCAGTCAAGACAATTCAAATAAGAAAGAAGAAAATAAAGAACATTTGGCGCAGATTACTACAGAAAATGATGAAAATATCGTTTCAACGCCTGGTTATACACTGGATAATGAAACAAAAGTTACTGGTAACTTCACCAAATCGAACAAAAAAGAAAATAATACCATTACTCAAGACAAAACGACTAGGAAAGAAGAAAATAAAAAGCATAAGACGCCACTGAATATTGGAACGAAAGTTATTGATAATATTACCAAATCGAACAATAAAGAAAATAAAGCTATCAGTCAAGACAATTCAAATAAGAAAGAAGAAAATAAAAAACATTTGGCGCCGATTACTACAGAAAATGATGAAAGTATACTTTCAACGCCTGGTTATACACTGGATAATGGAACAAATGTTACTGGTAACTTCACCAAATGGAATAAAAAAGAAAATAATACCATTACTCAAGACAAAACGACTAGGAAAGAAGAAAATAAAAAACCTAAGACGCCACTGAATAATGGAACAAATGTTACTGGTAACTTCACCAAATCGAATAAAAAAGAAAATAATACCATTACTCAAGACAAAACGACTAGGAAAGAAGAAAATAAAAAACCTAAGACGCCACTGAATAATGGAACGAAAGTTATTGATAATATTATCAAATTGAACAATAAAGAAAATAAAACTATCAGTCAAGACAATTCAAATAAGAAAGAAGAAAATAAAGAACATATGGCGCAGATTACTACAGAAAATGATGAAAATATCGTTTCAACGCCTGGTTATACACTGGATAATGAAACAAAAGTTACTGGTAACTTCACCAAATCGAACAAAAAAGAAAATAATACCATTACTCAAGACAAAAAGACTAGGAAAGAAGAAAATAAAAAGCATAAGACGCCACTGAATATTGGAACGAAAGTTATTGATAATATTACCAAATCGAACAATAAACAAAATAATACTATCAGTCAAGACAATTCAAATAGGAAAGAAGAAAATAAAGAACATTTGGCGCCGAGTACTACAGAAAATGATGAAAATATCGTTTCAACGCCTAGTTATATTCTGGATAATGGAACGAAAGTTATTGATAACATCACCAAATCGAACAATAAAAAAAATAATACTATCAGTCAGGACAATTCAAATAGGGAAGATGAAAATAAAAAACATATGATGCCACTTACTACAGAAAAGGATGAAAGTATGGTTTCAACGCCTAGTTATACAATGAAAAATGAAATGGAAATCACTCAAGGCAAATCGGCTAGGAAAGAAGGAAATAAAAAGCAAATGACACCAATGAATAATGGAAGGGAAGTTATTGATAACATCACCAAATCGACCAAAAAAGAAGAAAATAGAAAGAATATGTCGCCACTGAAAAATGGAACGAAAGTTATTGATATCATCATCAAATCGAATAATAAAGAAAATAATACTGATACTGTTGTCAAATCAAACAAAAAAGAAGAATCGGATTTAAATATTGTTTATGGCAAATTAAAATACAATAATAATTACAGCGCAAAGCGCGAAATATATGTTGACAATGGCGATCAGAAAGATATGGAAGATACAGAAGAAATCAAGAAATTTTATGATGATAATGAAGACCTTTTTAAAGATTATAATCCTACGGAAACAAATAAAGATGATAGAGTAATTAATCCCGAGAAAGAATCTAATTTGCACGCACAACAAATTAAATCAGGGCAAAATACCACTCTTCATAAAAACAGTTTGTCTTCCAATTATTCTGCCGATTCTATGGATAGCTTTCAAAGATTATCAAGGAATTCAGCAAGTGCGGTACAACAAAATAAGACAACAAATGCGGAAGAATCAATTGCATTTGCAGAAAATTCTGAACAGCCAGCCCATACGGGTCTATTACCATTAATGATCAGCGAAGAATTACGTAAACATGGCGATGATGATGAGTGGAAAGAGCAAATGATAAAAAATATAACTGACCAAATCGATACGGGGCGTCTTAAAGTTAGTGGAAACAGATGGCCATTAAAGCTGAGAGCAATGAAAAATGATAAACTCAATAAACTCAAAAATAAGAAAAAAGGCTTTTCCAGAACGCAAGCAAATTCTGTAATCGGTATAGAAAAAAACAAGTTCCTTAAACAATTTGATGAAATGCTCTTTCATAATAACACAGCTGTCTTCACTGAAAGTATGCAATTAAGCTCAGATGGCACAACTACTATTGAATATCAGCCAAATATACCACTCAATTTTCCAGTTACGAAAATTGAAAAGTACATAAACCACGCCGAAGAAAAGACAAATGCAGGAAATGATCATAGAAATAAAAGCATTATTATAATGGAACAAGCTAGTAAACAAAATTCTAACTTGCAACAAAGTATAGATGTAATAAATCCAACGACTCTCAGAAGTAATGAACTCGCTAGTGATGATTTAATTCGTCAAGAAAATGAAACACGAATTGACACGCCAGATTGCATAGAAGGTAAATCACTAAGAATAGACGAAACTAAAAATAATCATAAGGGACCTATTGTTAGTTTTAGTCCAGAATTAACAAAAATGATAACGTTGGAACGTAAAAATGACATTTTATCACACAATCTTGAGAAATCAGCTTCTAACAATTGTGATAATAAAAATGACTTACTTTTGCATTCTGATCAAATTTCACAAGAAGTGGACAGTGATTTGAATCATAATTTTGGTAAAATAATTTCGACCCATGATGTTCAAACACTTTCTGATGTTCGTGAAGAAGGTCAAAAGGGCGATATTATAAATTCTTACGCTAATTCAGGTAAAATTAGTCATGTAGATAATGAATGGTGTAAAAAAAGGAATGAATTCGCTAATAAAAGCTAAAATTTCTAATATAGAAAAATGCAAACGGGAATTTTTGGATGCGAAAGAAGATAGAATACTGCCGTTTACTACAATCTACACCGATGACAATCGATCAAATTCGCCACCGCTGTCAGGTCAAATTGCTGCTCCCGACAGCAACTAGTATTAAATATTTGACTTCAAAATTCAAAATTCGAAAAAGTGTATTTAAAGTCAACATACAGTAAAACAGAATAAACTATAGTGTCAAAATTTTCTTGATATCTCTCAATTTACTAATTGATTTTATTATGTGATCAAATAATTCAAAATATAATAAAGTGTGAATATACCAATATACCTATGCTAGAAATGTTTGTTTCAGTATTCTCGTTGTAATTGTCGTTTTTGTCAACAGATGTCGGATCAATTTATTCACGATGTCTGTTTTTCATCGATGTTAAAGCATTGATATATGTGAACTTGTCCGTTGTTTGTATAATATGCTAAAAACGCAATAGAGTTAATTTATCTTCTTGATCGTTTGCAAAGCATATTAATATGATAGTATGATGTTATTGTTATGTAAATCTTAGTTAATAATTAAAATCTATAAAAGAACTAATGGAAAATGGCTAGTGCTCTAGGACCAGCCGAAATGGATGGAGGCTGGGCAGAATTTTGCGAGCGTCATGCAAAATTAATGTCTCAAGATTTTGCTAAAGCCTGTGTACAATATATTGCCGTAAATCTACCGGAAAACGCTAGGAACAGTGTCTCTCACAGAGATTTTATGAAAAAGTTTATTGAATGTTTTCAAGAACAATTTGAAATAGATTTCAATATTAAACGTCGTTTGCATCAAAATCACAAGTTAACAAACGGGTCAACAGTATTAGAAGAGAGCGATTATAGCGAGGACACAGATAGTCCTAAAACACAACATAAACCATTTTTTAGAAGATTGAGTTTTAAAGGTCTTCGAAAAGGTAGAAACTTCTTCAATAAGCAAAATTCTGATGACAGCGATGTGTCAGGGCGCCAAGCTAAAACTAAATTAGCAAAGATTGTTGTAGAATGTAGAAAGGAAGGTTTAGTTAATTATCTGACCCCTGAAAGCTTAGAGCAACCTGGGGGGCCACAGAAATGGGAAAGATGTCGATTGGCTTTAGTTAAAACTGTCGGAGGCTACATGCTAGAATTTTATTCTCCACCAAAAGCAACAAAGGTAAATAATTAAATTATACAAAAAGATTAAAACTTAACCAGCTTATATGATAAAATATGGGATATGAATATTTTTTAATTTAGCTCATAATTACTATGGCATTCACAACAAATTTGTATTATATATATATATATATATATATATATATATATATATATATATATATTACTGTATGAGCCCTGTTCATGAGAAAATATTTTCAGCCAAGAAGTGGAGTATTTTGTTTTCTTGTTACTGAAGCCCGAGAAACCACAGCACTTGAAATGCCTGATCATGAGAACACATTTGTCTTGAAGGTATATGGCATTTTCTGTTGTATTTTTTTCATATAAGCAGATATAGAAAAAAAAACTTTGTAATGCAGAAACTAATATTTGTCATTACAAAATAATGACAATTAAAATTTTTAATCTAACAAATATTATAGTTATGCCTGCTTCTTATTATTAATTTTTAATGTATCATGTACTTTATTTTTGTATATGTTTTACATATTTTATTTATTTCAATTTCCTAACCTTTAGGCAGACAACAATATGGAATATGTTATTGAAGCTCACGATACCGATGACATGAGATCTTGGTTAGCAACAATAAAATACTGTATGAGAAGCCCTCCAATGGCTTTGAATGCATCTCACAACACAAACAATGCTTCTGGAAATCCTACTTCTCCTTCTTCAGGTGTGGGCGATTCAGGTGCTGATGCTTTAGTTCCAGAGTTACCACCAAGGAGAGCAGGAGACAGAATTTCAAGTTCAAGTAATTTTGAACTTGGAGAGGATCTCGAACCTGGTACATCTTCAAATTATAAACTAAAATTATATTCAATTCGATATGCCATTATCTGCAAACCTATGATGGGAATTCAATGTATTGTCATTTGTATTTTAGCTAAATTAATTTTTAACTTTTTTTTTTATTTATCAGTACCTGAAACAGATACAGAACTTACATCTCAGTTAAGAGAATATCCTTGGTTTCATGGGACATTGGCGAGATCTGAAGCAGCTCAGCAAGTTTTACATAGTGGCTCTTCTGGTCATGGTGTATTTCTAGTCCGACAAAGTGAAACAAGGCAAGGAGAATTTGTTCTCACTTTTAATTTCCAGGTAAGGAAAAATAATCAATTCATTTCGTGTAGTAGGCAATTGCCAATTTTGCATGTGAATCAGGTATAAACAAGATATTTAATGACAGTTTTCTTTCTACCTAAATGCTATTTAAATACATTTTTCTTGGATATAATATAAAAAGATCTATTTTATATTTGTTGAAAAATTTCAGGGGCGAGCAAAACATTTGCGCATGACCCTGAATGAACAAGGCCAATGCAGAGTGCAGCACACTATGGTTTCCTACTATATTTGATATGCTAGATCATTTTAGACAGAATCCTATACCATTAGAGAGTGGTGGAACTTCAGATGTGACTCTTACTGATTATGTGGTGTATGGCGATGGTGCTCTTAACAATTCTCAAGTGAGATCTTAAACCAAAAACCTCACAATTGGTGTACGTAAAATCTTATTTTATTTTCTTTTTTTTTCACTTTACGTTTGCTGTATGAAATGCTTTATTGTATTTTAGGGGTCGTTTAAATATTAATAGAATTATTGTATACATATTTTTTGCATAATTCTACATTGTTTTTTTTGGAACTAATGTTCAAATTCTTTGTCTAATTATTGCCAAAGCTTTTTCTGTCTTCCTTTTTGGATATTATATCATGATTTTGTATGGCTCCTTGATAGCTATAGAACATAGGACACATTTCAGTAGAGATTTTAATTTGGGATATGAAAAAATATATTGTTCAGTATTAAGCAAATCATTATTGATCAATATTCCTTTTTAGCGTTTACTTATTTATGAACTTATAAATTATTTTAATTTCAAAGTAATTTTGAGACTTATTATTTTTTGGGAACATGGTATGGTCAATTAATTATAGAAGTATCAGAAAGTAGTTGCAGGTTTTACATAAAAAATTTATAAGATTTGTGTTCTGTAACTTTTACATACATTATGATTAAGTTTGAATGTAAGTTTCCACACTTACAGAACTTGAGTCACTAATTTATTTGTAATTCATCTTTTTGGATAGATTTTGAACTGCAGTCCAATAAGTACTTAACCATTGTAATGAAATATATTATGCAAGAATTAATTCATGGAGATTATGATTAAAGCCTGAATATGAGAATATTATAATTACTACTTCTTTCTACTATTAACAGGAGTTTCATACAAAATAACATTACTATATAATATTTAAATGGTCCCTGTTTTACTTTTGATTCCTGGTGACTATGACATAATTTCTTTTTTTTTTAAGTAAATTTTTAAAATAGAATTTTCAAATTTGATACTTATTAGTTAGAATTTAGGACATCAAATGTTGCAGTCAACTTTGTATGCAGTTTTGTTTTATGACATTTTACCTGGTTTGCAGTTCATTTATTTGTGGTTTACCT